>NW_026112142.1:296014-404836 GCF_024679095.1 Eriocheir sinensis
ATGATACCTTGATATCACTCTGCTTTCCTTAATCTTAATCGTACGTATCCGTTACCCACAAGGACGCCGGACCCTGACATACGGGCTACACAGTGTCCCGGCGACCCTTCAGCCTGGCGGTACTTCCCCGAACACTTCCTCGCTTGCCTACAAAAAGTGCACGCCGCCAAGCAGCTCGTGACGCTGATGGCTCTGTCATGACACTTAATTGGCTGGCTTACCTCACGCCCGACACTCGCCGCTCCATCCTCGACACAGATTACTCGCCACAGACAAACACGGACACACAGACACACGCACACACTTGGCTGATTGGCTGGCCACTGGAGGGCAGAGACGAATGCGAATCAACGAGGCGGGGTGACGTGAGGCTTATAGCCTCTTCCATTTAGCGTAACCCGTTTTTGGGTCATAATCTGTAGAGTCCCTTGATAGATCATCATCATCATAAAGATTTCCCTGGGGCCCAGGGGGACGGCCTTTGTCTATTGACGGCCCGTCAAGAGAATACTAACTAACTAACGGTGTGGGAGATACCGCTTAACCAGCTGCGTGAGGACCGCCTCTCCAAGACGGAAGAGAAGGGCAGGCGCAGAGAGGCCGTCGGGGTTGGCAGCGAGGGGTCTCGTGAGCGGGCACTCGAGGAGGTAGTGGAGGAGAGGGCAGTCCTGTTCCTCCTCGCAGTGCTCACATTCCCTCCACCTGATATCGTCAGGGTCAAGCTCCGAGAGGCACTTGAACCCTAATCGGAGGCGGTGCAGCGGGACACTGACGGAGCGGGGATGGGAGATTGCTAGTCTCCAGCGTCCTAAATCAGTGGCGGCCGCGTACCAGCAGCCCGAGGGCGACTCCACAGCCACAGCCCGTTCGATTTCCTGGACGATACTGCTCCCTGCCCGAGAGAGTAGGTGAGTCCGGAGCTGTCCAAGACTGGGCGGAGGTGAACAGTGACTAGTGGGAGGAGGGTGGCATCCTTCGCCGCCGTATCGGCTGCCTCGTTGCCCTCAACGCCTGCGTGGCTAGGCAGCCAGTTGAGGGTTGTACGACGGCCGTCCGCCTCTAAGGCCGCAAGAGTTCGCCAGATGGAGGTGAGCAGGCGGACATTGTCGCGGGCGGAGGCCTGGTTGATTGCCTGAAGGGCGGTCATAGAGTCGCTATGTACAACGACCGGCCCGCTGTCATCTCTTCGGCGTGGAGGAGGGCCATCGAGATGGCCGCAAGCTCAGCCTGGGTAGAGGAACAGCCATCAGTGAGGCGGAAGGCACCAGTGGCTCCACCACCCACAAAGGCGGCACCAACTGCTCCCGATTGGTGGTTGACCGAGCCGTCGGTGAAATACACAACGGCCCGGGGAGGCAGTGGTCCAGCGACGCGCTCTATAGCCTCGCGCCGCAGGTCCGCAGCAGAGAGGAGCGCCTTTTTTGTAGAGAGTGGCCGAACAAGGAGATCAAAGGAGCGGGGGGTCCAAGGAGGAGGGAGTACATAGGCAGGGACAGTGAGGTCGAGGGGCGCCAGCATGCCCGCCAGGCCGTTGCTGTGGATGACCTGGGCGATGCGAGACTGCCAGGGCTGTCGTCGGAAGCGTGGGGGGTTGGGTTGGAGCTGCCTCCGAACCCGTTCCGCTAAAGGAGCAGCCCCCGTGGTACGGAGGAGGGCGACCAGATGCCCAAGCCCGAGCTGCCGGAGACGCTCTGAGACACAGCAGAGGACGCTTCCGCTCGCATGCAGAGGCACTTGGTCCAGCCTGGGGCGCCGAGCAGAGTGCGGAGGGCGGAGTTCTGAGCAGTCTCAAGCGGAGCAAGGGAGGAGGCCGGCAGTGTGATTAGGCAGGGCGCAGCATAGTCGAGGCAGGACCGGACGGCACCAACATAGAAGGAGCGGAGGACCCGGTCTCCAGCACCACAGGTGCTACCCGCCATGGCCCTCATGACACGAGCCCTGGCCATCATTTTGACGCGGACAGACGCGACGCAAGGCTTGAAGGACAGCCGGGAGTCAAGCAGCATGCCCAGGTAAGGAACTTGATGGACCCAGGGCACAGGGGTGTCATCCATAAACAGGGGGGCAGGAGGGAGCTTATACCCAAAGGCCACGGCTCTCGTTTTGGCCGGGTTGGGCGCCAGGCCAAGCTCCGAGCAGGAACTCAGGACACGGCGGAGCATGACACGAGCCCGAGCTACATGGTAGGGCCCGGAGGCGACGATGACGATGTCGTCCGCGTAGCTCAAAACGCGGACATGACCGTTCCCCTGGAGGCCGACTAGCCGCTCCATCAGAAGGTTGAACAGTAGAGGGCTGAGGATGCCACCCTGCGGCGTACCGTTTTCAAAACCTCTCGAGGCAGAAGTAGTGCCCTGGAAACGGACCGCCGCCGTCCTACCCTGTAAGTACTGTCCAACCCAGCTGAGGAGACGGCCACGTACGCCCTTGGCAGCCAAGACAGAGAGAATGGCGGGAGTGGAGGCCATCTCAAATGCCTTCGTGATGTCGAGGAACACGGCGACTGCCTTGCAGCCCACAATCCCAGACAGAAGTGTCGTGACGCAGTCCCTCGTGCCCTTGCCCCGGCAAAAAGCAAACAGATGGTGATGTAGGGGACCGAGAGACCACTCGAGGCGGGACAGAAGCACCCTTTCCATCGTTTTCCCGATGCAGCTGAGGAGGGAGATCGGGCGGTATTCTGCCACAGCCCCGGCCTTCGGGATGGGGACGATGGTGGCGCTTTTCCAGGCAGTAGGGACGGTGCGGGAGGTGTAGGAGGCGTTGAAAAGGTGCAGCAGCTCAGCCTCCATGGTAGGGCCGGCGTGGCGGAGCATACCATAGCTGACCCTGTCATCCCCAGGCGACGTAGACCGATCCGGGATGGCACGCCGGACTTCTTGGAGAGTGATGGCCGCGTCTGCTGGATGGGGCATAAGGCAGGCTTGATGGTATGCCAACCATCTCTCCGGGTTCAATCGCCTTTGCTGAAGCCGCACTGCAGGGGGAAGACGAGCGGTGGCAGACCGGGAGGCGAAAAGCACAGCGAGGCGCTCAGCCTCCTCTTGCGGCCGGGGGTGGAGTGCCGGCCTCGAAACACTCCCTCGGCCAACCGAGCGGATCTTCCGCCAGAGGAGGGACACAGGCGTGGTGTTATCAAGGGAGGCGCACCAGGCGAGCCAGTGCTCCTCCTTGACCCGGTTGGTCGTCATCCGCGCTAGGCGGACCGCAGCCCGCAGAAGGTGGTGGGTCGCCTCGGAGTTGTGGCGACGGTTGAGCCTCCGTGCCATGTTGACCCGGTGGTTTGCCTCCGGACCTCATCGTCATAGTACCATCTGTCTCGGTGGTGGAGAGGAGGACGTCGAGACAGTGGAATTGCCGCGTCAGCCGCAGAGTGAAAGGCGGCGACGAGACGAGCCTCAGCAGCGTCGATTTCAGCGGGGCGGGGATGAACATTAAAGAACACGGAGAGGGAGTGGCGGAACTTCCCCCAGTCGGCCTTGCGGATGTTCCAGCGGGTGGGCGGGGAGGAGGACTGGTGGCAGGGCGCGGAGGGTAATCAAGGAGGCTATGTGGTCACTCACGAGGTGGTGGTGAAGCGACCACTCAGCGTCAACTCCCAAATGTTCCGATACAAAGGAGAGGTCAGGACTCCGCCCGCGAGGTGCGTCGGCTCGCCAGTGTTAAGTAGGGAAACACGGGGGGCTTCCTCTAGGGCGGCCGCCAGAAGACGCCCCGCCCGGTTGCGCCTAGCACTGCCCCAACGCTCGTGGTGAGCGTTAAAATCTCCCCCGACAAAAACAGGCTCATCACTGGCGAGGGTGAAGAGTTCCCCAAAGTCGGGCTCCTCCGCAAGCGACCCGCAGTAAATGCAATAGAAAGTTAACTGCATCTGGGGGAGCCGGATGGTGACTGCCAATACCTCCACGCCGTCACCGCAAGCCACGGGGTGACGCACTCGAGTGCAAGGAAGTGAATCCTTGACCAAGATGCCACACCCACGTGTCCGACCGGCGACAGCAGGAAGGTAAAAGGCCTGGTATCCCCGGAATGGTGCGAAGCGGCCCTCTGGGAGAAGCGTCTCCTGAAGGAGGACAACGTCCAGGGACTCTCTCACCAGCGCACCACGCAGCAGATTCGCTCTCCCGCGGACGCCACAGACGTTCCACTGTAGGACCGTGAGGCGGTGGGGACCTACATGGACGTCTTCCTGGTGCGCGGGTCTCGGGGCGGCAACGGGCAGCCCAGCAGCACGCCCGCGGAACGGGAGGCGAGAGGAGGCGGCGGTGCCATCTGAGTGGTCTGACCGGGACGGAGGGGCAGTGGTGTCACTTGGGGCACAGAGGGACCTGCGCGCTTGGGGGTCACCAGCGCGGGTGTCTGCTGCACTGGCGGGGGTGCAGACGTCGGGGCCGGTTGTACAGGGAAGAGGCTGCCTACCACCTCTTTGGCCGCGTCTGAGAAAACCCGCGGCTCCACGTCTGACTTCAGTGCCGTAGCAATGATTCTCCCGAAGCCCTCCAGAAGGCCCACCATCACCTCCCTCGTGATGATGAGGCAGCCAGGAGGAGCAGCAACGGGAGCCAGAGCGGGCGGGGGATGGAGAGCTGGAGTGTGAGACGGAGCGGCGAGAGCACGGGGAGCGGGAGCGCGAGGCGGCACGGCGGGCACAGGCGTGGGCTGGGCCGGCAGAGGAGGTGGCTGATGGTGAGGAGTGAGGGAAGCTCACCTCGTATGGAGCTGGGGGAGAGGGTGCGGGAGGTGCCTGCTGCGCAGGTGGAGGCACTGCGGACACGGGGGGCTGCTGGCTGCCCCAGCGGAAGGTGCCTGGTGGAGCAGGCCGATGAGTTTCGACCCAGCGCTGTTGGACGGCGCGCTGTTGGTCCACCAGCACCCGCCGGTTGGCACAGGTCTTGTTCCAGGCGTGGTGTTCCTGGTGGCAGTTGGGGCACTTGCTGGTGACGTCCTGGCCGGCCTTGTACTTCGTCAGGCACCGCTCCGTATCGTGGCCGGCCGAGCATATGCCACACACTGGGGGGCGAGTGCACCTCGCACGATGGTGGCCGAACTGCTGGCAGTTGTAGCAGCGGAGCGGTTCCCTGTTGTATGGGCGAGTGTAAAAAACACCCCAGCTCCCCAAGTCCAGTGTGCCCGGGAGCGGCCCCGCGACGGTGACGAACACCTGGCGCGTCGGCCCGTCCCGAGTAGAGCATCGCTCCGCCTCCAGCACGCGGGGATGGCGCAACAGGGGCTTCAGGGGCATGGCCACAGGGTATGCCAGCAGCACCCCCTTGGTGTTCGCACCAGGAGCCACACGCAGTGACACCGGGACACCGGAGACCTCCTTCACCCCGAGGAGAGCATCGTGCTGGTGTCGGTCGGTAGGGGTGACCAGGACACAGCCCGACTCGAGAAACTTGAGAGAGAGGCGGGTCTGGAGCTGCATCTCCAGTGCCTCGGCGAGGTCCAGGGTCGACTCGAACCCAGGAGTCGCCGGAATCAGCACCTTTGGAAGCGGAGCGTGGAGAGCAGCAGAAGGTGCGGGCGTGGGTTGAGGTCGTGGGGGCAGAGAGGGCTGGGGGCGAGAGGGGTGCCGAGGGGGCGAGCGTCCCCGTGAGGAAGAATCACTGGCAGGCTGGGAGGAGCGATGCTGTCTTCTCACGACTGTCTGCCAGCCCTCCTCACTCCGCGTCTCCGGCAGACAGCTCAACATCAGGCGCGGGTGGGGCAGGAGAGGCATCCATGACCGCACTGTCAACTATGACGTCAGACGCACACGACGAAGGAGGGTCCGAGTCAGACGCATCCATGCGGTCGTGGACCCGCAGCGACTTGGCGGCTCGCGTGAGAGGAGGTGAAGGGGGCCCGTCAGGAGGCACACCGCCATCCGAGGAAGTAGCAGATGAGGAGGAAGAGCAGCGGGAACGTTTGGGAGCGGCGTCCTGATCAGCAGCAGTACCAGAAGGGGCAGGGGCAGAGGGGAGGTACAGCAGGGCAGCCAGAGCCCCAGCAGAGGCGGCAGGAGGACGGGGAGCGAGAAACAGCGTCAGAAGGCGGGGGAGGGGGGGAGCGGGACGAAGCACCAGGAGACGGCGAGCGGGGGCGGGAGGCAGCGCCAGGAGAGGGCGGGGGAGAGGGGGAGGCGGATGAAACACCAAGAGAGGGCGGGGGGGAGCGAGAGGCAGCGCCGGGAGAAGGCAGAGAGGCCACGGTGGAAGACCCACCAGCTGACCAGCGGCGGCCTTTCTTGTGCCTCCCCATGGCGGAGAAGCAACAGAATCAAAAATAAAATAAAGTATATAAATAACAGAAACAAAAATAAAGAAAATTCCTAAAAACAAAACCGCCCCCGACGGAAACACAGCTAAACAATGGGATGGGGGTAAAAGGTGGCAGTGGAAACACTGGCCTTCACCAAAAAGGTGACGCACAAGCAGTGCGTGTGCACAGTGCACACAGCACAGCAGTGTGCTGGCCGCTGGTGCGGGATGGACGGCGCACAGCTAAAGGCGGGCAGCACAGGACGAGGTAGTGGTAACGAGCGGGGTGGAGGGAGCGCGTAACAACGCAACAAGTTTAACTGCGTTGCTATGCGGTGCTGGCTGAGGCAGAGCGGCGAGCGGTGCACGTCTGCTTCCAACTAAAGCTGGAGGCAGACTCCTTGATAGATAGAGTCCCGACAGCCTAAGATTTGGACGCCATTATTGGACCTGTTTTCGCCGCGAGAGCGTGTGCTAGTGTTTGAAAAGCGCGGCGAAAACACAGGGCTAATAATGGCGTCCAAATCTTAGGTTGTCGGGATTCTATGAGGGACTCTTCAGATCACGACCCAGAAACAGGTTACGCTAAATGGAAGAGGCTATTAGTGATAGAAAACGCTCGCTTTTTCTGGCTGACTAAACAAATGCCACCTCTCCCTTCCCCTAAGTGGATAAACATAATCAAAGAGAACGGTGTATGCAGTAATTCTATCCAAAATTAAGTGAAAGTATGAATGAAAAATACGATGGGACTGTTATTAAAGGCGGTATATTGAGTAAATCACATGAAACAAAAGCGTGACTGCCCAGCTGAGCAGACGCGGCGGCTGTGCGGCGGGCGGCTGGGCGAGGCTAGGCCAGTGTGGTTACCTGCTGACCAGACACTAGGGCGAGACGGGAGACTATAACAACTATTCAATAACCAATCAATAAGTCATAAATACCATCGCTATTCACACACACCTGCCCCAGTGAGCCGTGCTATTACTTAAACTTAAGGAAAATAAATATATAACTTTTGTTTTCTTCTTGAGAGTGAACAACAACTGGCGAGTCACTTTGAACCCCTTTCCGGACCCTTGAGCGACGCGCGGGGCTGCTGGAACACCACGACCCCGCACGTTGGCTCATTTCCTCTGTACTATTTGAAAACAAAACAACAATACGCGTCACAATGAACGAATAAATGCACGATCAATAAGTTACCCGGAGTGAAGAAGAGACGTCACAAGGAAAAATAGAATGGTACTAGCAGAGACAAGTCACCATAAGCTTTTAAGAGACGAACGAACACAGGCATCAATTCGTTTCAACCAGTCCCTCCCTCCCTCTTCCCTCTCCTACGGGCGCGCGCAGGTGTTGGACGGCCTCTCAGGTGGGCTAATAAACGTGACTCTGATATAAAACAAAAAGGAAAAATGTACATGAACTTACTTATTAATTAAACCAGGCGTAAGGGGAAAATAAAACCTGATGCTTTTAGTTTGGTTACGAGACTGTTACTTCTTCAATTAATTTAAACCAGTGAAAGTGAAGGAAAAGAATTTGATATGCCATTTAATCCCCGGACAAGTCTAAAGGGACTCTTGGCTGTGCAACCTTGAGTTCTTAAAACAACGTAAGGATGATGAGACACAACTCTCCTCATTATCAAACCACTCAGTGAAGGAAGCGAACTTGGTGTGTCGTTTATCCCCGACAAGCTTAAGGAGGCTGAGGTCGCTTGGCTGTGTGTGACCTTGACTTCTTAAACCAGCGTGAGGTAAACCTGGCGCACCTCGTTGTCTTCGGGGCCGGGCGTGAGGGAGGCCGTGGCGGCGATGGACGGGCTCGTTGGGCCGCGGGAGAGGCACTTCGGCGGGCCTGGAACGGCGCGCGAGGCGGTGCGAGGAGAGAAAGGCCAAGTCCTTGACAAGAGCAGCGAGTATGGGATGAAAGTAAACGAGTCAAAGACCAATTTTTTTGTAATGCACGGCACCCCCGAGGACAACGAGCCATTGCACATCGACGGCTTGGTGGTGGAGCGGTGTGCTCAGTATGTGTACCTGGGCTTCCCGTTCACTGCCGATGGTTCAGTATCGTCGTCAGTCAGAGCTCATGCAGATGCCAAGATGCCTCACGTCATCAAAATTGTGTCCTTTTTAAATAAGAATAATGACATTCCTTTTCGTGTTAAAAACGTGTATTTGAGGCTTGCTTGGTGTCAACTATTTTATACGGGTGCGAGTCCTGGCTGAATGCAGACCTTAGGCCGATAAAAAAAGCTGTACAATTGGTCGCTAAAAAATTTACTTGACGTAAGGTTAACTACGTGCAATGATGTATGCTATGTTGAGTCTGGCTATCCTCCTTTACACTCCTTAGTTAGAAGTATGCAGAGAAGCTTCTTCTCTAAGATGTGGCGTGAAAGGCAAAGAATGGAGGATGACCCATTAGTTTTATCAGTAAATACTGTCATGGAGAATAATTATCAGACTTGGATATACATCGATGACTTGCTGAACAGGGTAACTGACGACATTGATGAAGGGTTTAGAGAGCTAAAAGCTAATATTATTAACTCAACCTCCTCTAAGCGTGTAACATATAAAGAAATATATCCAAGTTTATCTGTCCCTTCTGTATACGAGGCCAAGACTCACATTAGCGAGCACCACCGAATTGCGTACACGCGGTTCCGTGTGTCCGCACACTCGCTGGCTGTGGAGGTAGGAAGATGGAACAGAAGGGGACGAGGAAGGTTACCATTGGAAGAACGGCTTTGTCTCTGCGGTCAGATCCAAACAGAGATGCTCTCTCTCTCTCTCTCTCTCTCTCTCTCTCTCTCTCTCTCTCTCTCTCTCTCTCTCTCTCTCTCTGGTCATATCTGCAGCATTTTTCCTTCACTTTCCTCCTCTTACAATGAAGTATACCCCAGGCATGCTATGCTCGTCTTGGCATTTTCCTTTTTTTTTCTCTCTATCTATCTATCTGTGTATGTATGTACCTATCTATCTTTACCTGTCTATCTACCTATCCCTCACTCCCCTCTTCACCCTTTCAATATAACATTTCCTTTTTTTTTCATTCCTACGTTTTCTCTCTTGAGACTTCCTTCCCTTTTCACTTCCATCCTTTATTTCTCTGCTCATTTCTCCCTCTCTATCTATCTGTCTGACTGCCTGTCTGCCTGTCTGTCTGTCTGTCTGTCTGTCTGTCAGTACACTCAATGGCACAGGACACCATAACATTACACATACATCTTTATGACTGGAAGAAGTAGTATTGGTAGTAGTTGTTGTTATTGTTGTGTTAGTTTTCTTTGTTGGTGTTGTAAAAGTGTCCAATCGTCTTCACAACCCTATCATCACCTTTCATATGTCTTGACACGTAAAGTAAAATAAAGTGGCAATACATAATAAGAACATAAGAACATAAGAACATAAGAACGCAGGAGTCTGCATGAGGCCGGTAGGCCTGTACGAGGCAGCTCCTTTGACCCTAAGCTCCCGTGTATCTAACCCCACCTAATATCGCTGTCCATGAATTTATCTAGTCTATTTTTGAATGTGACAATTGTATTGGCACTCACCACATGACTGCTAAGCCTATTCCTCTCATCCACCACCCTGTTAGTAAACCAATTTTTGCCTATGTCCCTGTTGAATCTGAATTTATCCAGTTTAAACCCGTTACTTCGTGTCCTACCCGGTTCGCTTACCAACAAAACCTTATGAATGTCTCCCTTATTAAAGCCCTTCATCCATTCATAAACCTCGATCATGTCTCCACGCACCCTTCGCCTTTCTAGAGAATGCAAGTTTAACTGTTTGAGTCTTTCCTCGTATGGCAAGTTTCTCAACCCCTGAATCATCTTAGTCATCCTCCTCTGCACCGATTCTAACATTTTGATATCCATTCTATAGTAGGGTGACCAGAACTTAACCGCATAGTCAAGATGAGGTCTAACTAATGCTAAATATAGTTTGAGGAAGACTTCGGGGCTTCTGTTGCTTACGCTCCTTGAAATAAATCCCAGTACCCTATTAGCTCGATTTCTAGCTTGAATGCATTGTGCCCTTGGACGGAGATCAGAGCTCACTAAGACCCTAAATCCCTCTCGCACCCAGACCTACTTATGAGTGTGTCATTTAAGCAATAGTTATGTGAGGGGTTGTTCCTACCTACACTCAGAATACTGCACTTCCCTACATTGAACTCCATCTGCCATTTATCCGCCCAGTCATATAATCTGTTGAGTTCACCTTGGAGAATACTAGCGTCCTGATCCGACTCAATTACTCTACCGATCTTGGTATCATCTGCAAATTTACTAACATCACTACTAATTCCTGTGTCTAAGTCATTGATATAAATAATAAACAAAAGTGGACCTAATACCGAACCTTGTGGGACCCCACTCGTAACACATCCCCAGTCAGATCTTTTACCATTGATTTGCACTCTTTGCTTCCTATTGCTAAGCCACGCCTTGACCCAGTTCAAAACTTTACCCTCTATTCCGTGAGCCTGTAATTTAAGCAACAGTCGTTGGTGAGGAACTTTATCAAACGCTTTACTAAAATCAAGATAGATTACATCATAATTTTCATCTCTGTCAACCGCCTCAAATACTTTATTGTAGAAGGACAAGAGATTGGTGAGGCATGACCTACCTTTTGTGAACCCATGCTGCGAGTCGTGAATTAAGCTATGTTTCTCTAAATGCTCCCGAATGTTCCTGGCTATTATGGACTCCAGCATCTTCCCTATAACCGATGTTAAGCTAATTGGGCGATAGTTTGAAGAAACTGACCTGTCCCCCTTTTTAAAAATCGGCGTCACATTAGCTACTTTCCATAGGCTCGGCACATAGCCAGTATTTACCGACATCTTAAAGATGTCGGTTAGTGGGTCACTGAGTACATCACGTAATTCCTTTAGTACCCTCGGAAATATCCCGTCAGGACCTGGCGACTTCTTCTTAAGCTTATCTATCTCATCCTGAACTACTTGCCTGGTTATGATTATATCCCTCAATTTATCGCCATCCCCGCCCTCGTACACCTGAACTCTTTCCGGTATAGTCGTTCGATCCTCCTGTGTGAATACTGAAAGGAAGTAGTCGTTCAACAATGTGCTCATATTTTCGTAATTTTCTACTAGCTCCCCTGTGTTTGTTTTCAGCGGTCCAATTTTCTCCCGTGTTTTTGTTCTATACATCTGAAAGAAGCCCTTAGGATTACTTTTCGCCTCATTTGCTACTTTGATCTCATAGTTCTTTTTTGCTATCCTGGTGTTTTTCTTAACTAATCTAGATAGTTCGACGTACCGGCCCCTGAGATGTGTTTCCCCATTCTTTATTTTCTGATAAATTCCCTTCTTTAACCCAATCTCGTGTTTTAGTCCACGAGTCATCCACTTAGGATCATTGTTTTCTTTTCTAAGTGTTCGCTGTGGTATATGCTGTTCTTGCCCCTCTACTATTACTCTAACTAAATTATTGTAAGACATTTCTACCTGGTTCTCCTGGCTCTCCAATCCGCAGTTCTGGCCCTCATGAATCCCTAAATTATCCCAGTTTACCCCTTCAAGATGTCTTCGAAGCCCCTCGTAGTTTGCTCTTCTAAAATCTGGCACTAACACTTGGTTTGGTTCGCGGGTTACCGCCTAGTCTAAGCTAAAACGAACCGTTCTGTGATCACTATTTCCTAACTCTCCGCCCACCTCCAACTCACGTAGCAAGTTCCCATTATTGGTTAGGACTAAGTCTAATATGTTATCTCCTCTGGTAGGCTCAGTAACTACCTGCTTAAGGAAATTATCTTGTATAACTTCAAGAAAGTCCTCGGCTTCCAGGTCACCCACTAGATCTTCCCAGTCTATATTCCTATAATTAAAGTCCCCCATTACGCAGACATTTCTACTCATACTCGCCCTGCCAATCTCCTGTAGTAATATACTCGTGTCCTGTAGTAGTAGTAGTAGTAGTAGTAGTAGTAGTGGGAGGAGAAGGAGGAGGAGGTGGAGATGGAGGAGGTGGAGATGGAGGAGGAGGAAGAGAAGGAGGAGGGGAAGAAGGAGGATGAAAAGGAAGAAGAAGGGAAGAGAAAGAGAGCAGTAGGAGGAGTGTGTATACGTCTCCCCAAACCTCTTGTCTTCTTCCCTGAAAGTCAGAAAGTCAAATACAGCAACACGCCGTCGCTCACGTCACTCGACAGAGGCTCGAGGTTGCCTGAGTGTGCCTCGGTCCACTACACCTTGTTCTGCGTGTCCTTTTGTTGCTTTTTCTGCGTCAGTGTTGTTTTGCGGGGAAAGTTTTTTTCTGAAGAATGGTATTACGTTGTTGTTGTTGCTACTGATCTGTATCTTTTTTCGTTTTTTTTTATTCTTCGTCGACGAGTGCTTGAGTTTCTTGGCAACGTAAATATTTGATCCGCAAAGTTTAGATGAGTTTTTAAGTTCTCATTATTATTCTATTAGTTATTAGTATTGTTGTTGTTATTATTATTATTATTATTATTATTATTATTATTATTATTATTATTATTATTATTATTATTATTATTATTATTATTATTATTATTATTAGTAGTAGTAGTAGTAGTAATAGTATTTGTATGAGTAGTATTTTCATCATTGTTGCCATCATAATGAGCCCTATCACTGACACAACGGAAAGACACTCTAAGTCTGTTCACGTTGATCCTCCCTGGTGCAGGTGAGGGAGGCATCATGGGAGGGTCGGGCTCGGGGTCGACAGGTAACACGGGAAAAAGCGGAGGCAAAAATGCGGATATCAAATCGTTACCTTTTCATTTGCTTCTGTTCTGTTTTCGTTTTGTTATTTTCTCTCCACTTATCTCTTCCCTATGTCCCACACTGATGGAACTTTAATTTCATACTTGTTTTCTGGTGTGTGTTGTTGTTGTTCTCGTTTTTTTCGTATTGTCTTTCTTTCCTTGATTATTTTTTTAGTTTTAGTTTTTCTTTCCCTAAATTTTCTTCTCCGAATTTTTTTTCCAACTAAGCTGTTCAGTTTCATTTCCTCTGCTCCTCTATTTTGTATTATGTCCTTTTTTTCTAATTTTCTAAGTTTTCCTCACCTTTTCTCACCTTTCCTAACCCTTGCTGATCAACTCGTACCTTTGCTCACCTTTCCTTACCCTTTGCTTACCTCCCCTTACCGTTCTTCAACATTTCCTCACCTTTGTCAATCTCGTACTTGTCCTCACTATTGCACACCTTTCCTCACCTCTGCAAACCCCCACGTACCTCTCCTCACACTTGCTTCCCTCCCTGTACCTTTCTTCATCATTCCACACTTATATTTACATCTCCATTCCTTTGCTCACCACTCCACACATTCCCTCCTCACCTGCCTCGCCTCACTCGTAGCTCCTCATTGACTACCAGCTCCTCCCTCGACCCGCCGCCGCCTCCCCCCACACCAGCTTACTCAGGCGCCTGTTTTCCCGCTGCCTTCCCCGTCTGTGTCCGTCATCCTGCATGGGGCGGGATTTGTATTGGTGACGCAGTACTTGGCTGTTGCGTCTTGCAGTGGGGTTGTGTGGCGGGGATGGGACTGGGAGGGTGTAGGGGTGTGAGTGTCGGCGTGTGCTGGGGGGGAAAGGGATATGTATGTATGTAAGTATATGTGTATGGATAGATGATTAAACGTGTGTGATGTGCGTGTGTTTGTTTGGGCAGTGTGTGTGTGTGTGTGTGTGTGTGTGTGTGTGTGTGTGTGTGTGTGTGTAATTCACCTCTTGGTCTGCTGCGGGTCTCCTCGAGAGAGCTAGCCGTTCCCCTACGGAAGAGCACAGAGCTCATAGTACCGATCTTTGGGTAGGTAGATGTGTGTGTGTGTGTGTGTGTGTGTGTGTGTGTGTGTGTGAATACATTCAAGAAAAGAAAGAAAATTGTCAAGCAAACATGATAAAAACGAATAATTAATAAAGACTAGTGAAGTAAGAGAAGACAGGAATGTGTGCTAGTTTTATTAATGAACTTCAGATTTCAGAATGTAGAACCAATAGCCAATCAATGTGTCTCTTTTATATCGTGTGTTTGTTTGTGTGTGTGTGTGTGTAAGGCTTTCACTCAGCTCATTTTTTTATCCTATTGTATTTCCTCGCGTGTGCTTTAGCTTTCACATAGTTGTTTTTATCTTCCTTTTCCTTTGTTGTATTTTTTGAGGCATAACGGCTCACTCTTGTTTATTTCTTTTCTTTTATGAGAATAGAGAATTTTCGTGTGATTTATCTTTTGCTTACATTTCTTTCCCTTTTTTATGGTTAAGCTCGTGTATGGTATTTTTTGTGTTTGTTTAAAAGATTTTGATCTTCTTAATCCTCTGATATAGGATTTTAGCTTCTGGTGGTTTTATCTTTTTTTTTTCTTTTAACTTCTGGGACGTTTCGAGTCTTTCCCTGTTTTATTTTCTATGCTCACATTTACTCCTTACTTTGTGTTCGCCTCTTTGATATTTTTTCTCTTATTTTTTCTTTCTTTTCTTTTTTCAGTGTCAGTCATTTTCTTTACATCATCATGCCGGCATCTTTCAGCCAATTGTTGTCTGTGATTATTTTCATCTTTATTTTATTTATTTTCTCCTTTGCTTTTTCCTGTGTGCCAGCATCAGTCTGAAACTTTTTTATGAATTTGTTTTCGCTCTATTTTCTATACTTCCACCAGTACACGTACCTCCAGGTGTCGCCTCTACCTGGGGTGTTACTTGCACGGCCGCTTGAATATTCTTGTGGCCTTACCGCGCCTTGACGGACGCGACACGACATCAAGTGGCCGGCTAGGGAGAGTTTGAAATGTGATACATGATATGTAAAGGCTGAAAGAATATGTGATGAATGATAAGTAAGGTAGGAAGGCAATGGCAGAATGTACCTAAAAACTGGTGGAGTAATTGATATTGGCTGGAGCTGGTGATATGACCATAGATGCGCCAACAGAACTCGACTCGGTACTTTGTTTAACAGTAAAGGAGACAGATCAAGGGTAAATAAATTAACAACGCGAGGAAATACAATAGAATAAAAAAAATGAGCTGAGTGAAAGCCTTACACACACACACACACACACACACACACACACACACACACACACACGATATAAAAGAGACACATTGATTGGCTATTGGTTCTACATTCTGAAATCTGAAGTTCATTAATAAAACTAGCACACATTCCTGTCTTCTCTTACTTCACTAGTCTTTATTAATTATTCGTTTTTATCATGTTTGCTTGACAATTTTCTTTCTTTTCTTGAATGTATTCACACACACACACACACACACACACACACACACACACACACACACACACACACACACACACACACACACATCTGCCTACCCAAAGATCGGTACTATGAGCTCTGTGCTCTTCCGTAGGGGAACGGCTAGCTCTCTCGAGGAGACCCGCAGCAGACCATGAGGTGAATTACACACACACACACACACACACACACACACACACACACACACACACACACACACACACACACACACACACACACACACACTGCCCAAACAAACACACGCACATCACACACGTTTAATCATCTATCCATACACATATACTTACATACATACATATCCCTTTCCCCCCCAGCACACGCCGACACTCACACCCCCACCTCCAAGTCCCATCCCCGCCACACAACCCCACTGCAAGACGCAACAGCCAAGTACTGCGTCACCAATACAAATCCCGCCCCATGCAGGATGACGGACACAGACGGGGAAGGCAGCGGGAAAACAGGCGCCTGAGTAAGCTGGTGTGGGGGGAGGCGGCGGCGGGTCGAGGGAGGAGCTGGTAGTCAATGAGGAGCTACGAGTGAGGCGAGGCAGGTGAGGAGGGAATGTGTGGAGTGGTGAGCAAAGGAATGGAGATGTAAATATAAGTGTGGAATGATGAAGAAAGGTACAGGGAGGGAAGCAAGTGTGAGGAGAGGTACGTGGGGGTTTGCAGAGGTGAGGAAAGGTGTGCAATAGTGAGGACAAGTACGAGATTGACAAAGGTGAGGAAATGTTGAAGAACGGTAAGGGGAGGTAAGCAAAGGGTAAGGAAAGGTGAGCAAAGGTACGAGTTGATCAGCAAGGGTTAGGAAAGGTGAGAAAAGGTGAGGAAAACTTAGAAAATTAGAAAAAAAAGGACATAATACAAAATAGAGGAGCAGAGGAAATGAAACTGAACAGCTTAGTTGGAAAAAAAATTCGGAGAAGAAAATTTAGGGAAAGAAAAACTAAAACTAAAAAAATAATCAAGGAAAGAAAGACAATACGAAAAAAACGAGAACAACAACAACACACACCAGAAAACAAGTATGAAATTAAAGTTCCATCAGTGTGGGACATAGGGAAGAGATAAGTGGAGAGAAAATAACAAAACGAAAACAGAACAGAAGCAAATGAAAAGGTAACGATTTGATATCCGCATTTTTGCCTCCGCTTTTTCCCGTGTTACCTGTCGACCCCGAGCCCGACCCTCCCATGATGCCTCCCTCACCTGCACCAGGGAGGATCAACGTGAACAGACTTAGAGTGTCTTTCCGTTGTGTCAGTGATAGGGCTCATTATGATGGCAACAATGATGAAAATACTACTCATACAAATACTACTACTACTACTACTACTACTACTACTACTACTACTACTACTACTACTACTACTACTACTACTCTACTACTACGGGCCTCCATCTATTAGAGTTGCGTTGTGAGCGGTATATTTTCTCATATCCTTTCACAAAGCAATTCATTGGCCCCACCCCGCCTACTACTACTACTACTACTACTACTACTACTACTACTACTACTAATAATAATAATAATAATAATAATAACAACAACAATACTAATAACTAATAGAATAATAATGAGAACTTAATAACTCATCTAAACTTAGCGGATCAAATATTTACGTTGCCAAGAAACTCAAGCACTCGTCGACGAAGAATAAAAAAAAACAAAAAAAGATACAGATCAGTAGCAACAACAACAACTTAATACCATTCTTCAAAAAAAACTTTCCCCGCAAAACAACACTGACGCAGAAAAAGCAACAAAAGGACACGCAGAACAAGGTGTAGTGGACCGAGGCACACTCAGGCAACCTCGAGCCTCTGTCGAGTGACGTGAGCGACGGCGTGTTGCTGTACTTGACTTTCTGACTTTCAGGGAAGAAGACAAGAGGTTTGGGGAGACGTATACACACTCCTCCTACTGCTCTCTTTCTCTTCCCTTCTTCTTCCTTTTCATCCACTTTACATCACCACTTTACTTCACCACTTTACATCGCCACTTTACATCACCACTTTACATCACCACTTTACATCACCACTTTACATCACCACTTTACATCACCACTTTATATCACCACTTTACATCACCACTTTACATCACCACTTTACATCGCCACTTTACATCACCACTTTACATCACCCCTTTATTCCCGCCCAAAGTGCTGAGTTGATGTGTTGTGACTCGTGTGTGTTGCGTTGAAGTACAGCCGACACCACTAACCACTGACACCACCACTAACACTTCCTTGGATGCTATTTTCTTCTTGCTCTTTAATCTATCCTTGTCCGCTCTTTCCCTCCCTCCCTCCTTCCCTTACTCTTACCCTCTTGCCTCACCTCCTCCGTATGTCCTTCCTTTATTCTCCCTTTCTCTCTCCACTTTCCTCGTCTCCTCCCCTTTCCTTCTCTCTTACCTCCTTTCTTACTTCCCTCTATTCTTGAAGCTGGAAGGGTGACAGGCAGGTGTTCTGGAGGGGGGGGGAGGGGGTCGTCTGGATGCTTTACCTACACTAAAACGGTCTTTATACAGTCAGGACGAGAAAGAGGCGTTGTGATAGTAGTAACACTTGCTTTTATATGCAAACACCGCCTCCATCACCGCTGAAATGTTACTGCTGCCGCCACCACCACCACCACCACCATTATCACCCTGCCTTCATCTTCACTCACCACTGACTCACCGCTAACACTCAAACCATCACTATCACAACACACATACCATCACACACCATCATATATTAAGTTCCCATCACCATTTTTTTCCCCACAAGTCACACTCTCACGCTGGCTTGAAAGGAGGAGGAGAAGGAAGGAAGAAAAGGGAGAAGGAGGCGTGTAGGTTGGTGAATGGTGGAGAAGGGAAGGAGAGTTGATGGAGGGAGGAGGAGGGAAAGAGGGTGGAAGAAAGAGACGGCTGGAGGGAGGATGAGAGAAGAAGGAGGAGGAAGAGGAGGGTTGGAGGAGGGGGCGGGAAGGAACACACCTCGCACGCACGCCGTCACCTCTCGTAATGCTAAGCTACAAACGCCATCATACATTTTCCTCGCCAACTCTCGTCACGGACTTGGCCATTCTCTCCTTGCACCGCCGCGCGCGCCGCTCCAGGTCCGCCGAAGTGCCTCACCCGCGGCCCAACGAGCCCGTCCATCAACGCCACGGCCTCCCTCACGCCCGTCCCCGAAGAAAACGAGGTGAGCCAGGTTTCCCTCACGCTGGTTTAAGAAGTCAAGATCACACACAGCCAAGCGACCTCAGCCCCCGTAAGCTTGTCAGGGAAGAAAACGGCACACTACGTTCTTTTCTTTTCAAGATTTATCCCCTAGTAGGCACTTGGTGAAACGGGCCCTTGTCCGAAGATTGCTGCCTCCCTACATGAGGGAGCACGGGCCTTTGCTAAAGGCGGCCGACAGACCGACTCTATCGACGATCAAAATCTAGCCGACCAAGTCGGTCTGTCGACGAGGACTGGCGTGTCTCTTGACACTCACTGGCTTATTAATGTGTGTTGTATCCCTCAGGTTTGTTTAAGAAGTCAAGGTCACACACAGCAAAGCGACCTCAGTCCCCTCTTATGTATGTCGAAGAAAGGAAATGACACGCCAAGTTTTTTTCCTTCACTCAATGGTTTAAAAGTGAATAGGTTACTAGTGTTTCGTAACCCTCACGTTGGTTAAAAAGTCAAGGTGACACTCACACAACCAAGCAACCTCAGCCTTCCCTTGACGGGGAAAGAAAATGACACACCAAGTTCGTCTCCTTTACTTTCTAGTACAACAATAAATTAGTATAGTGTTTCGTAACCGTCAAGTTTGTTAAAGAAGTCAGGGACACACTAACAAAGCCAAGAGACCTCAGCCTGCCCTTAAGCTTGTCGGGGATAATACATAGGAATATACATAGGAAGAACAGACACCAGAAGACCTATCGGCTTATGGCGAGGGTGTCTATTTACTACCGCTACTACTAGTAATCTACGTGTGGCAGGACAGGACAGAAAAGATGAAGCCTCCTCCCCACCCACCTCTCCCTCCGGCAACGTGCCGGCAGGGAATAGTTAGAAGAGAACACCATGTACCTTTAAGGAAGAAAGGGACATGGAAATTTTACAGTAAAGAGAGAAATAAGAGGAAATTACTACCCTTAACTTACACTATTGGTAACCTAAGCTGTGGAGGAAACTGACTTCATTACATAAGAACATAAGAACACAGAAACACAAGGAGAATGAAAGAGGACGAGTGGCCTGCACAGGGCAGCCTCAGGATCCCCCCTAATACTCACGATGGGTGAGGTGTAGTTTCAGGGGCACAGGTGGAGGCTTGATCCTCGTTTTACCGGCGGTACTAGGCACGGCACCAGTAACCTGTCACCTTACTGCACCCACACCTCACTCCACCTGTCATGCGGACATTAACTGTTGCTTTACTCTATTGTTAGCTTACGCTACTTGCAATCTAGGTTGTGGGGGGAGAATAATATGAATTTAGGTCGACGTCTTGCTGCAATCTGTCTGAAAACATGCGAAGAAGGGTCAGTATAATCTTATATCCCTGAAGTACTTATCCAATGAAGACTTGAAGCTATTGATACTCTGTGCGCTAACTACTGACGGTGGGAGTCTATTCCAGTGATCGACGACTCTATTCTCGAAAAAACTTTGCGCACCAATGTGTTACATCGGTTTCCCTTTAACTTCATACCGTTGCTGCGTGTTATTGTGTTGGTGTCTCTCTGAAATAGACTATCTGGGTTAATGTTGTCGAATCCATTAAGGATTTTGAACACTCACTGGCTTATTACACACCAAGTTCTCTTCCTTAACTGAGTGGTTTAATAATGAGGATATTTGTGTTTCCTAATCCTTATGTTGTTTTAGGAACTCGAGGTTGCATAGCCAAGATTTCCTTTAGTCTTGTCGGGGGATTAAATGGCATACCAAATGATTTTCCTTCACTTTCACAGGTGTAAATTAATTGAAGAAGTAACAGTCTCATAACCAAACTAAAAGCATCAGGTTTTATTTTTCCCTTACGCCTGGTTTAATAAGTACGTTCATGTACATTTTTCCCTTTTGTTTTATATCATAGTCACGTTTATTAGCCCACCTGAGAGGCCGTCCAACACCTGCACGCGCTCGCAGGAGAGGGAGGGAGGGACTGGTTGAAACAAAATGATGCCTGTGTTCGTTCGTCTGTTTAAAGCTCATTGTGACTTGTCTCTGCTAGTACCATTCTATTTTTCCTTGTGACGTCTCTTCTTCACTCCGGGTAACTTATTGATCGTGCATTTATTCGTTCATTGTGACGCGTATTGTTGTTTTGTTTTCAAATAGTACAGAGGAAATGAGCCAACGTGCGGGGTCGTGGTGTTCGAGCAACCCCGCGCGTCGCTCAAGGGTCCGGAAAGGGGTTCGAAGTGACTCGCCAGTTGTTGTTCACTCTCAAGAAGAAAACAAAGTTATATATTTATTTTCCTTAAGTTTAAGTAATAGCAAGGCTCACTGGGGCAGGTGTGTGAATAGCGATGGTAGTTATGACTTATTGATTGGTTATTGAAAAGTTAGTATAGCCTCCCGCCTCGCCCTAGTGTCTGGTCAGCAGGTAACCACACTGGCCTAGCCTCGCCCAGCCGCCCACCGTACAGCCGCCGCGTCTGCTCAGCTGGACAGTCACGTTTTTGTTTCATGTGACTTACTCAATACTCCGCATCTAATAACAGTCCCATCGTATTTTTTTTTCATTCATACTTTCACTTAATGTTGGATAGAATTATTACATATACCGTTCTCTTTATTATGTTTATCTATTTAGCGGAAGGGAGAGGTGGCATTTGTTTAGTCAGCCAGAAAAAGCGAGCGTTTTCTATCACTAAGCCTCGCGTCACCCCGCCTCGTTGATGCGCATTCGTCTCCGCCCCCCAGTGGCCAGTCAGTCAGTCAAGTGCGTGTGTGTCTGTGTCCGTGTTTGTCTGTGGCGAGTAAACTGTGTCGAGGATGGAGCGGCAAGTGTCGGCGGCGTGAGGTAAGCCAGCCAATGTCGTGTCATTGTGTAGACAAGCGAGGAAGTGTTCGGGGAAGTACCTCCAGGCTGAGGGTCCCCGGGACACTGTGGAGCCCATGTGTCCTGGTCCGGCGTCATTGTGGGTGACAGATACGTACGATTAAGATTAGGGAAAGCTGAGTGGTATCAAGGTATCATCATATATGTTAAGGTATCATTTAAACTAAGAATCCCCTTGTTTGTTTAGGATCAGACACTCCGCTCTGCATCGACAAGGGTTTCGAATCGATATTTATTGTGTAACAGACATATGATTAAGATTATGCAAAGGCGAGTGGCGTCAAGGTAGAAACATTAAAATTAAGGTATGAAATAGATCAAGGTGTCAGCATAGTGTAAAAGTAAGGTGTCGTCATATTTAATCAAAGTGTAAAGCAATCAAAGTGTTTGATATAATTAAAGTATAGGAGAAAGGCAAGGTGATATTTTAAAAGGAAAAGAGCAAAATGTATATTGGTAACTCTTAACTTATTCATACTTCCAGTCATATTCCCTTCCACTACACAACGACTCATTGCTTTCGAGACACCTCGCGAACCTCTTGATTCGTGTTCGGGCATCACTGTTTGCAGGAACAGCGATATGCGGCCTGTTTGTAGGTTTTGGTCTTTTCTGTTAGTAACAGTAGAACGCTGATATGCCAAGAATAAAGTTTAAAGCGAAGTGTGTGACGTTCATGGAAGGCAA
The DNA here is from genome assembly GCF_024679095.1 of Eriocheir sinensis. Taxonomy (NCBI): domain Eukaryota; kingdom Metazoa; phylum Arthropoda; class Malacostraca; order Decapoda; family Varunidae; genus Eriocheir; species Eriocheir sinensis. The sequence goes on from NW_026112142.1 coordinate 318,299, forward strand.
CAAGCACTTTTGAGGCTGCCGTTGATTGCCGACTTGGTAACAACTGTCACCTCTTAGTAAGGGACAGTGTGGAGTACGGCCACAAGTTGTCGTTGCGTCATCTTGAAGCGCTGTAGCAATTCCATACAGGAAAAACAAAACTTCTGTCCATCTTCGTGAAGTCTTGTTGGACATTTCGACACAAAAACGAGATAAACTTAAGTATGTCAACTTATTCATCCTTTAGAAACTTATCAGTCACAGCAGTCAGTCTGAGCATCACCGAAACACATCCTAGAGAAACTTTGGAAGCCTTGATACGAAGATTGTTATGTCAGTCTACTTTTAATGTTCAAAAACTACTTGAAGCAGCCTTTTAATTAGTCATACTGAACAGAACAGAAAAAAAAACGTAAGACGTCTTAATCCAAGGAGAAATTGATATTAGTCTAGGTGCGTTCAGTAGCAATACACCTCAGACAACCTTTTTAAAGAGTAAGGCCAAGAACTCTAGAACCCTCGAGTAAGCCACACCAAACAGAGCTGAAAAAGGAAAAGGAAGATCCAAGGACGTCTTGATCTGGACACACACGGACACGGGACAAACATAATTCCCTTAACTCGAAACAAACACAGCGTCCAGGCCTTCAGTTGCCCGGGGAGCGAGTGAGGGAGAAACAGATCAAGGCGGGACACCGAAGGGCCGTGACGCGCATTGGTTACCGCTCGGCTGACAGGTGGCGGCGGGGGGGAAGGAAGGAACAGAAACTCGACAAATCAAAGTGAATGCCTCGGCACGTCTGACTTGGCCAGGAAGTCACTCGCCGCCGCGATGAAACACTCGCATTGAGGGACGGAGGGCTGCCCTGCCTACCGCGCCTCCTCCGCCTCCTTCCATTCCTCATCCCATTACTCTGACTACTTTTCCTCCTGCTTCTGTTCCTCCTCCTCCTTATCTTCATGCTCCTATTCCATTTCCTCCTCCTCCTCCTCCTCCTCCTCCTCAGGGCCATAAATACTCCGACTCCTCCCGACCCGGCCGCGAGTATTCCCTGGAGATTAGCCTTAATCTGAACACCTGGACGAGCCGACGCGGTTAATGGTTTCCACCTGACCCTTCGCCACTCATTCTCGCTGACTCAAGTCAAAAAGTAATAAATAAACCAAAGATAACGGTATGCCTTCCCCACCACTACGCAAATGCTCCCGGTGCGAGGGGCGATTTGCTCAACAATATTATGACAAGGGTGCAGAGTCATGCAGACACTGTCTCATGGAGATTAGGATTTCAGATTTAGAGCAGGGCTTGTCGAAGTGTCTTGCTCTCATGCACCTAAACACGCCGCTGCCCGCCACCGCCGCTTCTTCTTCTTCTTCTTCTCCTCCTCCTTCGTCTCTTAGTACATCTGTCTCCACCTCCGCTTCGTCCTCTTCCACCTCCTTCTCCACCCCTACCACTGTTCTGACCCGCTCCAAGGCGCGCTCTCTGAAAGTTAGACCCACCCCTTCCCAAACTCTCTCCCTAACCCAGCCTGCTTGTTTCCCCTCTCGTTCTTCTTCTTCTTCTTCTTCTTCTTCTTCCTCTTCTTCTTCTTCTTCATCTTCTTCTTCTTCTTCTTCTTCTTCTTCTTCTTCTTCTTCTTCTTCTTCTTCTTCCTCCTCTTCAGCTTCCACCTACGCTGCCTGCACGTCCATCTCCCCGTCCCCCTCGTCCTTCTCCTACACTTCCTCCTCCTCCTCCTCATCATCATCATCATCGCTATCATCATCATCATCTTCTTCTGCTTCTTCTCCATCTTCTTCTTCTTCATTCTCTTCATCTCCCTCCTCCGCCTCCTCCTCCTCCTCCTCCTCCCCCTCCCCCTCCTCCTCCTCCTACTCCTCCTCCTCCTCATATTCCTCCTCCCCCTCCTCCTCCTCCCCCTCCTCCTCCTCCGTCTCCTCCTCCTCCCCCCCCTCCTCCTCCTCCTCCTCCTCCTCCTCCTCCTCCTTCTCCTCCTCCCTCTCCTCCTCCCTCTCCTCCTCCTCCTCCTCCTCCTCCTCCTCCTCCTCCTCCTCCCCCTCCTCCTCCACCTCCTCCTCCACCTCCTCATCCTCCTTCTCCTCCCTCCTCCTCCCCTCCTCCTCCTCCTCCTCCTCCATCTCCTCCTCCTCCTCCTCCTCCTCCTTCTCCTCGCTAGCGTACAGGCGTAGACGGAAGACAATCCTCCCAGCCGTCTCCTGTGAAGACGGATCACACTTCAACGGATCAAGGATCAACACCAAGGTTAACATAAAACTGGTGGGTGACAGCATTGTTAGAGAACAACTGACTGAGTTCTGTGGACGAAGTATCAAGAACAGGAGACGCTACTGTATTCCTGGTGCAAAACTACAAGATATAGAACATAAGAACATAAGAACGTAAGGAGTCTGCAAGAGGCCGGTTGGCCTATACAAGGCAGCTCCTGTACACTCAACCCCACCTAACCTCACCATCCATGGCTTTATCTAACCTCTTCTTGAATGTATCTATGGTATTGGCACCCACAACATGGCTCCCAAGCCTGTTCCATTCGTCCACCACTCTATTAGTGAACCAATTCTTGCCTATGTCTTTGTTGAATCTGAATTTGTCTAACTTAAAACCATTTCCACGCGTCCTACCTGGCTCTTTCACTCTCAAAATTTTATTGACATCCCCTTTATTAAATCCCTTCATCCATTTATAAACTTCGATCAAGTCTCCTCGCACCCTTCGCCTTTCTAGAGAGTGTAGATTTAACTGCTTTAGCCTGTCTTCATAAGGCAAGTTCCTCACCCCCTGAATCATCTTCGTCATCCTCCTCTGTACAGATTCTAACATCTTGATATCCATTCTATAATAGGGGGACCAGAACTGAACTGCATAATCGAGATGAGGTCGAACTAGTGCTAAGTAAAGTTTGAGGATGACTTCAGCGCTCCTATTGCTCACGCTCCTTGAGATGAAACCTAGTACTCTGTTTGCCCGATTTTTAGCCTGAATGCATTGAGCCCTAGGACGGAGGTCAGCGCTCACTAGGACTCCTAAGTCTCTCTCCCGCCCAGACCTGCTTAGAGGAGTGTCATTTAAGGAGTAATTGTGTAAGGGGTTATTCCTACCTACACTCAAAATGCTACACTTCCCGACATTGAATTCCATCTGCCACTTCCTCGCCCAATCATATAGTCTGTCAAGCTCATCCTGGAGAACGGTAGCGTCGCTGTCTGATTGGATTACTCTACCGATCTTGGTATCATCTGCGAACTTACTGACATCGCTACTGATTCCTGTGTCCAAGTCATTGATGTAAATAATAAAAAGCAGAGGACCCAGCACCGACCCCTGTGGGACTCCACTCGTAACACTGCCCCATTCAGATTTCTTACCATTGATTTGCACTCTCTGCTTCCTACCTACCTACCTACCACTAAGCCACGCCCTGAAGCGGCAGACCTCGTCTCAGACCGCACGGAACAGGACACACTCTTTGTTTTGCACACTGGCACGAACAACGTTCAAACAACGCGCACGGAGGAAATTTTAGCCGACTACCGACGAGTAATCCGCCGCTACAAGGAGAAGTCACGCCACATCATTGTCTCCGGGATTCTTCCGAGAATCAACGCCTTCACAGGCTTCCACAGAAAGGCGTCAAACATCAACAACAGACTGAAGCACCTCTGTCAGGACGAGGAAGTTTCGTTCGCAAATGTGTGGGATCATTTCTTTGACAACCCCGACCTTTTCCGTCCTGACGGTCTTCACCTCAATGCGATTGGCTCAGCACGGGTTGGTAGGCTGCTGAACGAGGAAGTACTTTTGTACTAAAAAAACTCCGAGCGCGGGAGGGGCGCCAAAGTATCGTAAACAACCAACCAGTAGAGCCCGCCCATCATACACCAACGCCCCCAACAGAAAACACACGCAGACACCGGACGACTGTGCCTCGAAGAACTGAAGTCAAGACGGATATGTCTGTCCTTTACACCAACGCGCGGAGCTTAATACCCAAACGGGATGAGTTACTTGCCTACGTTGACGTAGAAAGTCCGGACGTGATTGCCATCACCGAAACGTGGGCCACCTCTGACCACCTAATGACCGAATTCTCAATTCCAGGATACGAGAGCTTCTACAAAAACAGACTTCACAAGAAAGGAGGAGGTGTTATCTGTTACGTCAAGAACAAATACCCTGCCGTGGAAGTAACCAAAGGAGACTCAGAGAAATATGACACAGTATATGTTGAACTGGAGACTAGCAAGCACAACAAAATAACGATTGGAGCCGTTTACAGACCTCCAAAGCAACAAGAAGCGGACGACGAAGCGCTGTACGAAGAAATCCACACCGTAACGCAAAACAAACAATCAGTCATTATCGGGGACTTTAACTGTGCCAACATTGACTGGACCACAATGATTGGAGATCGGGAGGGTAACAGATTGCTCGAGATGTTAGAAGACACTTTTCTTACTCAGATTGTTACCCGACCGACGAGGGAAAATAACATATTAGACCTAGTACTCGTGAGTGATTCAGATCTCACACGTGAATGTCAAGTCGGCGAAAAACTGGATGGTTGCGATCATCACCTAATCCGCCTAAAGATCAGAACAGACCACAAAAGAGCCAATTTTAATTTCGCTCGTGAGCTGCTAACCCAGACAACTTGGGAACCCATGACATACACTCCTGTGGACGGAGCGTGGAATGGCTTCAAGAACAAACTCCTGGAGGTAGAGAGAACAACTGTTCCCATGAAGACAAGGAGAACAAATAATGCCACAAGCCCACCATGGATGACTACCCAGGTTCGACGGGCGATTAATTTAAAGAAGAGAAAATACAACTCGCTCAAAGAAAACGGCACTGACGAGGCACGCGAACAATACCATCAAAGCCTCAGAGCTTGCAGAACACTCATTCGCCAGCGTAAACGCGACTATGAAAAGCAAATTGCACGCGAAGTCAAGTCCAACCCGAAAAAGTTCTTCACGTATATAAGAACCAAAAAGAAGACAAAAAGCAATATCGGTCCCTTAAAAGATGAAAGTGACGTACTAACACAGGACAGTAGACAAATGGTCGAAATCCTAAACAGAAACTTCGCGTCTGTGTTCACGGTCGAGAATACCCAGTCCGTACCCGAGAGCCCTACCCCACCGATGGGAATCACTCCCCTAGAAATTGGCACAATCGAAGAACGGGATGTGAAGAAGTACCTAGACAAACTCGAGACAAACAAGTCCACCGGACCCGACGACTTGTCACCCAGGCTGCTCAAGGAACTCAAGCAGCAAATCCTCAAGCCACTCACCACCATCTACAATCTGTCACTACAACAAAACAAAGTCCCAAAAGACTGGAAACAAGCGAATGTAACTCCGATCTACAAAAAGGGAGACAAAAGTGTGGCCCTAAACTACAGACCAATCAGCCTGACCTCTGTGGCGGGAAAAATCCTCGAGAAGATCATCAGAGACAAACTCGTTAGGTTCCTTGAAGACAACAACATCATTTCCGATGCTCAGCACGGTTTCAGGAACAAGCGCTCATGCTTAACCAATTTATTGGACTTCTTCCAAGGTTTCTATGAAAACTGGGATAATCATATCCCCAGCGATGTTATATATCTAGACTTTCAGAAAGCCTTTGACAAAGTGCCACACGAAAGACTCCTCAAGAAACTCAAGTCGGCGGGATTAGGCGGCAATCTGACAGCGTGAATCAAGGACTGGCTCACTGGAAGAAAACAACGAGATGTACTCAACGGACAGGCCTCCGAGTGGCTCCCGGTCACAAGTGGAGTGCCACAGGGGTCAGTGCTGGGACCCATACTTTTCATCATATATATCAACGACCTAGAACTAGGATTGAAATCCAATCTTTCAAAATTTGCCGACGACACAAAGGTGGGTGGGAAGGCCCTCACAACGGCAGACAGCAAAATTATCCAGAGAGACCTGGACCAGATCACTCGGTGGTCAGAAAAATGGCAGATGTCCTTCAACACTGCCAAATGTAAAGTAATGCATATCGGATCCAGAAAAAGCAACCACATATACCACATGGGTGGCGAACCACTACATGTTGTGCAAGAGGAAAGAGACCTCGGGGTCACCATCAGCAGTGACTTGAAACAAATAAAACACTACAAGTCCGCCTGTAAGAAAGCCAATACAATGCTTGGGTTCATATCGAGGAACTTCGAATACAAGACGCCGGGAGTTATGTTATCCTTGTACAATTCGCTGGTAAGGCCCCACCTGGAATACGCCGTGCAGTTCTGGTCTCCTAATTACAGGAAAGACATTGAATTACTTGAGAGAGTACAGCGCCGCGCCACGAAGATGATACCATCACTGAGGACAAAGCCCTATGAAGAGCGACTCGAGCGACTCAACCTCTTCACGTTGGAAAAGAGACGCCTGCGGGGAGACATGATACAAGTCTTTAAGTACCTGAACAAGCTCAGCAACGTTGATCACTCCAAACTCTTCACGCTACAAACCAACCTGAGAACAAGAAACAACGGAAAAACAATTCAAGCAAAGCGATGCAATACTGACATCGGAAGGAGTTATTTCTCGAATAGAGTTGTTCGCCAGTGGAACAGCCTTCCTGCAGAAGTGGTTAGCGCAGAGACCATCAACTCCTTCAAGAAACGCATTGATCGCCACTTTGCTGCATCGGGAGTGAACTGAACGTTCCCAAGAGTAGATACACAAGTGCTTTAATCCTTCCCTGCAAGCCACTCCTATGGCAAACGGATTGATTGAATCACTGAACGCAGGCAGCCTAGTAATGAGGCAACAGGCTTTCTGCTGCCTGCTAGTCCATGTTTCCATGTTTCCATGTTTCTTCCTCCTCCTCCTCCTCCTCCTCCTCCACCCCTGACAGACGAGACTGGATCTGTAACTCAGGACAGTAAACAGATGGCCAGAATCCTCAACAGTAACTTCGCATCCGTATTCACAGTCGAGGACATCGAAACCATTCCCGAGGGCCCTGACCCGCCGAGTGAGATCACGCCCTTGGAAATTGACTCAATATGCGACCAAGAAGTAAAAAAGTACTTGGACAAACTCGACACGAACAAGTCAACGGGACCCGACAGTTTGTCCCCGCGGTTATTAAAAGAGCTTAAACAACAAATACTTCAACCACTCACTAACATATTCAACTGGTCAGTTCAACTGAACAAGGTCTTGGAAAACTGGAAGATGGCGAACGTAACACCGATTTTCAAAAAAGGAGACAAAAGCGTTGCATTAAAATACAGGACCATACGTTTGACATCAGTGGCAAGAAAAATACTCGAAAAGATTATTAGAGATAAACTTGTTAAGTTTCTAGAAAACAATAATATAATCTCCGACACCCAGCATGGCTTCAGAAACAAGGGCTCCTGCCTAACGAATTCATTAGACTTCTTCCAAGGAATATATAAGAACTGGGATGCCCACATCCCCAGTGATGTTATATACCTGGACTTTCAGAAAGTCTTCGACAAGGTACCGCACGAGCAACTCCTTAAGAAACTGCACTCGGCGGGCATTGGAGGCAATCTGATCGCGTGGATAAGAGATTGGCTCACCGACAGGAAATAACGAGTCCTACTCAACGGACAGCCTTCCGATTGGCTTCCAGTCACTAGTGGAGTGCCTCAAGGGTCAGTGCTGGGACCTCTTTATAATATATATCAATGACCTAGAATCAGGACTGAAATCTACAATATCGAAATTTGCAGATGACACCAAGGTGGGTGGAGAGGCCCTCACAAAGACCGACTGCGAAATCATTCAGAAAGACCTCAATCACATTATCGAATGGTCGGAAAAATGGCAAATGTCTTTTAATGTTGACAAATGCAAAGTCATGCACATTGGGTCCCAAAATAGTAACCACACGTACATCATGAATGGGAGACCTCTGCAGGCGATGCAGGAGGAAAAGGATCTTGGAGTCACTATCAGCAGTGACCTGAAACACGCGAATCACTTTAAAAAAGCATACAACAAAGCCAACACTATGCTCGGGTTCATAGCAAGGAACTTCGAGTGTAAAACGCCAGACGTGATCCTTGTATAATTCCATGGTAAGACCGCACCTCGAGTATGCAGTACAGTTCTGGTCTCCTAATTACATAAAGGGCTCAACGACGCGCCACAAAGATGATTCCAACCTTAAGGGCTCAACCGTACGAGGAACGACTCAAGCGACTCAATCTCTTGACATTGGAGAAAAGACGCCTACGAGGGGATATGATTCAAGTCTTCAAGTATCTGAAAAAGTTCAATAACGTCGATTATTCCAAATTCTTTCAGCTGCAAACCAACTCAAGAACTAGAAATAACGGTTTACCCATTCAGTCGAATCGATGTAACACAGACATTGGAAGGAGTTTCTTTTCAAACCGAGTCATCCGCCACTGGAACAATCCTCCCTCAGATGTAGTAAATGCGAATACCATCAACTCCTTCAAATATAGAATCGACCGTCATTTCGCTGCGTCGGGAGTAAACTGAATAACGAGGGGCTTCCATCTGCTCCTCAATATCGAGGTGCTTTCATCTGTTCATCAAGCCCCAAGTGGCGGTCGAGCAGATTAAATCACCCAAGCGGGCGACCTCTTAATGAGACAATAGGCTTTCTGTTGCCTACATTTCCATGTTTCCATGTTTTCTAGTTCTTCTCTTTCCCGTGTTGTTGAAATATAGATGGAGAAGTAAAAGAAGATAGAAGGAGACAGACAGATAGAAAGATACAGGAAAATAAACAGTGTGTGTGTGTGTGTGTGTGTGTGTGTGTGTGTGTGTGTGTGTGTGTGTGTGTGTGTGTATTTACGGTGCTACAGGTTTCTCGCATTTTTCTTCAGTTTCTTTGCTTCTAAATATACCCCGCCTCATGTCCCTCCCTCTCATTCTACTCCTTCATCTATTCTGTCCTGTTCTACCACACGTAGATTACTAGTAAAAGCGGTAGTAAACAGACACCCTCACCATAGACCGATAAGTCTTCTGGTGTCTGTTCCTCCTATGTATTCCTATTGTATTTATCCTCCTCCTCCTCCTCCTCCACAGCCTACTTCAGAAACAAAACACTCACTCATTGCCTCCCTCCTCTCCCTTCCTCCTTCCTCTCTCCTTCCCTTGCTCCTCTCCCTCCAAACCCTCTCTCCCTCACTTCCCGAAACAACAGACTCTACTCTCCTCCCTCCCTCCCTGCTTTTCTCCCTCCCTCCCTGACCCGCACTTGTCTCTATTCTTCTGCATCTGCAATTCATGGCGAGGATATTTTTGGCGAAATATTAAAGTTTTCATTAAACTGAGTGAACCTGAAAATGTTTTAAGCGGTGCGATATACATTATTTTGTTGTTGATTTCATGGGAGATCAGATTTACACACACACACACACACACACACACACACACACACACACACACACACACACACACACACACACACACACACACACACACACACACACACACACACACACACACACACACACACACACTCTTCCCCATATTTGTCATTCTCATTTATTTTTCCTTTTTCATTATTTTACCAGTCATTTTTTCTTCTTCTCATTATTTACCTTATTCCTCTCACTCTTTCCCTCTCACCCTCTTCCCCTCACCCTCTTCCCTTCACCCTCTTTCCCTCACTCTCTCCTTCCCAAGGATGAGAGACAAACTAAGGATGGTTCAGTGAAACGTCATCAACTCAGCCATGACGTCACGTTCTGTGACGTCACGGCGGTGACGCGCGCTGGAGACCTTCCTCAGCAAGAATCTCTTTCGAATCTTGGTTTTATTCAAGGATTTACACATCATATATGAAGTGTGGTGTTCTCTGAAACAGATAATAGTTGCACAGGTAGTTTTAATATGATGTGGTATTAGTATTAGACAAGAATTCTATAGACCTTTGGCAAAACCCTGAGAGAAGGCGGGTGGTAGTGGTGGAACGATCGACACTTTTTACATATTTTTAAGCTGGTTAACAACTGCTAAAGCCATACCTAGCTTCTGCTTGGATCTTTTCAGGTATTTTCCTTCATAAAGCCTGGGATATATTGTAACAACCCAGCACGGCATGTACAAAAAAAGGATCACACCGATTGTGACTCCAGCCAAGTTCCACAGCCTAGCTCCATTTTCCTCTTATTTCTCCATTATGAGAGATTATTAAGGATTTGATGTACACATATGTTAATGTACATGCCTTATTTTTACATTAAAACCTAGAATTACCCTTGTAAATAGTTATAACAAAAATATGTAAAAAGTACTTACTAGCTCGATTTTTCCTACCTGGTCCCTTTATATCTCCATTAAGAGGGAGTATTAAGGTTTCTACTGTACTTATTCATTAACATATCACTCTTATACATTCATCCCCTATCCATTTCATGTCTCGCCCATCCTTTGCCTCACATCTAACATTCCTCCATATGTCTACCTAACTTTTCTTTTCACGTCATTACACGTTTCGTGTATCTTTTCTGGTTCAGGTTTTAGTTCCAAATAACTATCATTAGGACTTGGTGTTATAGTTCTTATTGATGATTACAATAACAAATTAAGTACAGAGAAAACCGGGACAATAAGACATCACTCCTCTCAGAATGGATTACTATTTTGTTGATTCCTCGTTATTTACTCTTGTTATCACCTATTTAAGACAACACGAACCTTCCTTAATCTTTTATATGCCTTCTACATAGTTAAATACCCCCTAAATAACGTAAAATGATAAGAAGAAAAAACTGCACTGGAGCGATGTAGGTCATATTGCTTACCTGGATCATTTTCCTGTTTTGGGATGATAATGTAGTGCTGTGTGTTGTCTGTCGCCTTGAAATGACTTGAACAAACTCTGGCAGTATCTGGATTTAACTTATCTTTACGACTACACGCATGCATCCACTGTCAAACTAAGGACTTTGTCTTGGGAAAACGATAAAAATTAAGCTTTCCTAGCTTCTTACACCTGTTATTGTTAGTGCCGCCGTAAACAGCACACCTTGTCATTGTTCACAGCAAGAAACTTCAATCCAGTAACGCCGCAGCCACACGTGTGTGTCTCCAGTGACGTCTCTGTTTACATGTGACGTCACGAGCGCGGTGCATTGTGGGAAAAACAAATGTTTAGCGATTTATCCTATTATATCTCTCATCCTTGCTCCTTCCCACCCTTCCCTTCCCTTCACACTTCCCTTTATCCTTCACTCTCCCCTTCCCCTTCCACTTCCTCTTCCACCCTTCCCTTCACCATTCCCCCTCAACAATTCCTCTCGTTCTCTTCCCTTCAGCTTCAATTACAAGGCGAGAGAGGAGCGTGTCTGTCGGCAGGTGTGGGTGATACAGGTGTGCGGTGGAGGAGGAGAAGGAGGAGGGGGAGGAGGAGGAGGTGGTGGTGGTGGTGGCGATGGTGGAGGAGTGAGAGGTGGTGGTGGAGGCGGTGGAGGGGGAGGGAGATTAAAAGCAGCAGTTAGTGTTATTGGAAGTAGAAGTTGAAGTAATAATGAAAGTAATAGTTTTGGTTGTAGTAGCAGTTGTGGTAGTAGTAGTAGTAGTAGTAGTAGTGGTAGTAGCAGTAGTACCTAGTTGAAATAGTATTGAAAATAGTAGCTGTAGTAGTAGCAGTAGTGGTGGTGGTGGTAGTAGTAGTAGTAGTAGTAGTAGTAGTAGTGGTGGTGGTGGTGGTGGTAGTAGTAGTAGTAATAGTAATAGTAGTAGTAATGGTAATAGTAGTAGTAGTAGTAGTAGTAGTAGTAGTAGTAGTGATAGCACTAGTAGTTGTAGTAGTAGTAGTAGTAGTAGTAGTAGTAATGGCAGTAGTAGTAGTAGTAATAGTAATAGTAGTAGTAGTAGTAGTAATGGCAGTAGTAGTAGTAGTAATGGCAGTAGTAGTAGTAGTAGTAGTAGTAGTAATGGCAGTAGTAGTATTAGTAGTAATAGTAGTAGTAGTAATAGTAATAGTAGTAGTAGTGTTAGTAGTAGTTAGTCATAATTCGATCGAAGATATGGTTATTTTTCTAATCTAACACACACACACACACACACACACACACACACACACACACACACACACACACACACACACACACACACACACACCTAGCCTTTCCTTTCTTCCCCCCTACCTTCTATCCATGCCCCTCATCAATCTCCCCACCCTTTTCCTCTCTACTGCTACTCTCCCTCCCCTTCTTCCTCCTCTCGCCCCCTCCTCTTCCTTCTTCTTATTGTAAATGTCCCCAATTCTCTTCTTTACTCTCACTCTACCCCTTTACACCCTTGCACCATCCCTCCCCCCTCTATTCTGACATTACATCCTCCTCCTCTCCCATCTCTCCATCTTGCTTAGCTAATCGGATTACCACCTCAACAGCCGCATCAAACAAGCGATCGGATATTCAAGAGTTGATTCGGTGATCATACGAAATCACTTAATCGCCAAAAAAGAGAAAAAAAGAAAAAGAAAAAAAAAACATTACCAAAGAAACGGCTCGCCGCCCTAATCGTCATAATTCATCAGTATTGTATTTTTTCCATATTTATTTTTTCTATATTTATTTTTTCTTTGATTCTTTTTTGTCTGTTATTGATTTATTTCATTAGATGTCCGTCATTGGAGGAGGCTGGTAGGAAGAGAAAAGGAAGGGAAGACGGGAAATGAGGCGGAGAAATGAGGAGGAAAAAAAGTGGAGGAACCAGAGATGGGTGGTGGAGTTGAAGTGAGATGAAGAGGATTGGAAAGGAATGAGAAGAACGGTGTAACGGGCTTGTCGGGGGGCGTTTAAAGGGTGTTGATTAAGACTTCAGCTTCCTTAAGGCGAATTATATTCGTAGCCTTTATGTACAAGAAGCGACGGAGCGAGAGCGACTGTCGTTGTGTGTCAGTCGGACTCTCGTGAAGGAGTGGCGAGTTACAGGTTGGAAAATAATTGTTACAATTGGTCACGTATGTCAAGGTGACCTCCACGCACCATCGGAGTGCGAAGTATACAAAACTGAGACGGTAAACACTGACGGACGACATTCCTATAAGGTGGCGTGATCTATCTGTCGTGGGTTTTTCCATTGACAATTGTATGCATAATTCGTGGTGATATTAAATAATAATAATAATACATTGATATCCTACTATAACACTGCTCGGTCACCTACCAGTGATCGCGACCACGCGATATACAAAAATCTAAATAGCAGTCTAGTTACCATGAACATACATAGCGGGAGTTTGTCAAGCAGACTGCCTATGATACAATTACATTAAAACACTGGCTATGTAAGAACAGATGTGGAGTTATAATATAAATAGTGAGAGGGAAACCACAACGTGTGTGACATGAAACATAAGAAACCTCTCAAAAGATAAATATAAGGACACATGTATAAGAAGGTATCAACTGGCATAGTTACAGACAATGAAACGTTGATCTAGCTCCTAAAAAAAAAATACAGTAGTGAAACACAGTACAATGTTAAGTATAGGAGCAGCCAGGTTTCTGTCCCCTGACTTGTCTGAGAAAAGGAAAAACTACCTTGCCAGTGGCCTCCCGGCATCCAGTCGCCGTGTCTGCACAACCAAATAATCGTGCAGGACAGAGTTTCTCCTAATAAGGTAGCACATGACGACGAGACTGACGAACATCAGAAACATTGGTACAAAAAATCCAGGGTACAGGTAGGGGAGATGCAAATAATCAGGCAGCGTTTCCTCCAGGGTTTCCGCAAACTCTGTTTTCTTTGCGAAAGACAATGAATTAAGGGAATTAGTCACATACGAGATGCTGGAGAAATGAATGTCATCGAGAGACCGTAGAGGAAACACTCGATGGGAAATATTGGCCGTGAAAACCAGACGGATCCGGGACGGGTACGTTGTTATGTTAGTGGAGCGGATATAGCATGCTTCCGCTACCATTTTATTTGTCTGCTCTAGCAGTTCCTCAATGTTAGTATGCAATTGCGCAAGTTTTCTACAATTGGCGTTGATCACCCTGCGATTTCGAGCAGCAAAGGAAAGTACATGAGCGTAGTGGTCCCGCAAATCGCGAACGTCCTCGTCGGTAGCCGTACCGAAAAGGAACTTTGAGGCGGACCCAACGATGTTGAGCAACCCCCTCTTTACCCGAGAGTGAACTGAGTGAAAACTATAATCCATGTTTACCTCATCAACTTTTCCCCGTAAGAACAGAATCCTATCCTCCAGTAGTTGAAAAAGAGTCAGAGAGTTGGTACTAGAAGGTGCCTTTGATTCTCTAGTCTTGGTAGCCCGTATGGCGTCTGCCATGCCGATTAGTTTTTCTGAGACTATCCTGATTGTGTCCGTGGTGTTGGTCAAGGAAGTATATGGATATTTTACGAGGAGCACATCTTCTATGAGGAAGACCTCTCCTATGTGTGCCGTGAGGGCACCAGGCTTCAGGTGGATGGGTGTTGTTGCAAGCTGGGAGCCGAGGGACAACAAGATGGTCAGAAAACGCAACATCATGATCTGAAAGTGGTGGGAATGAAGTATTTAAACCCGTGGTCTCAAGTTATAGCTATGGGTGTTGGGATTATCTTGTTGAACATTTGACTCTGAGGGGGAAGTACCAATATCAAGGTCCAAAGGTGAGGGAATTACTTTCAGACGATCACTGTGAACTTCTAGACTGACTCCACTATTCAACTCGAGAACCTCGAACCGATTTCCCCTGACATTCCGAACAACTCGGTAAGGACCCACATATCTAGCCCCGAGTTTCGAACTCCTTTCCGCTTGCTTAATCATGACTGTGTCACCCTCTTTGAAATTCACCGGGACGGCCTGTTTGTGTTGTTTTGACATCATTTCCACCTTCGTAGCTTTTAACGTACACCTAACTTCTGAGTGTATCTTGGAAAACATATGCATCTGCTGTTGTGCGTACCTATCAATGTTGTAGAGAGGTTGTTGTGGGATTGTTAGGAAGTCGTACGGAAGACGTTTCTCCACCCCATATAAGATGTAGTAGGGAGACTTCCCCGTAGAGTCGTTTACCGACGTATTTATGGAAGCGGCTATATGCGATAGCCAATCCTCCCAGTTATCGTGGAGATCGTTCACGATAGGCCTGAGGACCTGTAAGATTTTCCTATTAGCCCTCTCCGCCAACCCATTAGCAGCTGGGTGGTAAGCTGTGATGAAGGATTGCGTGATGTTAAACTGAGCGCATATTTCGCTCAATACTGAGTTCCTAAACTCGGTGCCATTGTCACTCAAAAGAATTCGAGGAGACGAATGTGGACACAACACGTGAGTCACGAGGGCATGGGCCACGCGTGTGGCTGTCTTGTCCTTGAGAGGCGCTAGAACTAGAAACCTAGAGAACTGGTCGACGCACACCAATAAGTAGCGCGAGCCATGTTGGCTCTGGGGGAGCTGTAGTAAGTCTATATTAACAACATCCCATGGCGCCTCTGGTACTGGGTATTGCAACATAGGTGCTGGCCATTTGACTGACCCCTTGTGCTTAGCACAAACGACGCAATGTGCGACATGTTTTTCTACATCAACCCGTAATGTGGGCCAGTAGAATTTTCGTCTGGTGACAGATAGCGTCTTGTCTCTTCCTGGGTGACCCGCAATGGGTGTGTTATGGACCAGCTTAAGCGTCACGGGGACGTATTTGTCTGGGATGACCAGTTGGTCTATAGGTACCGGTTTGGTTGGCCATGACCTACAAAGGAGGTTGTCCTCTGATAGGAAGAATTGCGAAAAGGGAACTGGCAATTCAGGAAGGTTTGATTCGTCTCCCGACTCGAGGGCGTAAATTAACCTCTTCCACACAGGGTGGTCTCGCTGAGCAGTGTGTAGCTCAGGTGAAGTGAAGTTGTGGATGACCTCTGGGGTGGTAATCGCGCCTATCGGAATATTCCGAGATAAGGCATCTGCGACCACATTTGTTTTCCCGGTGATGTATTTTATCTCCGGATTGTATGCTTGGATCGTTAAGAACCATCTTGCCAGACGACCGTGTAGGTTTTTTCTCTTGAAAAGATCAGTTACGGCCGCGTGGTCCGTATACACAACAATTTTGTACCCCATCACTATGTCACGAAAATGCTTCAGAGCCCACACAATGGCAAGAGCCTCTAGGTGGGTAGCAGAATAGTTCTTTTCCGGAGCTGTAAGTACTCGACTGGCGAACGCTATCACATGCTTTTTGCCGGACTTGTCTGTTTGCATCAGCGCGGCTCCTACTCCACTAGCCGAAGCGTCGGTACAAAGCTGAAAGGGGTCCTTGAAATCCGGAAAGACAAGGACCGGAGCCTGTGTAAGCGCTTTCTTTAACCCGTACAGTGTTGTCTTTTGTCATAGATAGGGGTCATGACTGGTTGCACTTTTTAGTTTTTTTTATTTATTTGCCCCTTTAAAAAAAAAAAAAAAGATATATATATTATTTATATGTGAGGAACGGAAGCGTGGCTACCCTAGAGTGTTCGTCCTCTTATTTTTCTCCGTCTCAAAGCTAATGATGTCATACCAGGAAAGGAAAATTTATCTTAAAATTTTTTAGAGCCTATATTCTTTCCATTATAAACACTTCTCACAACCCTGTAGTGTGAGTAATGTGTAAGTACTTCTTTACATCACAAATAAAACAAAAAAATAAACAGTAATTGTAAGTACAAGAAAATGGTTGGATGCGCATCAGACAACACCGTTCGCTTTTAGGCCGTCTGTACTACAACCGTAGTTCTCAAAGCTCAACATAATACTATGATGCTTCCGATGATCAGTTTTCATTTCCGATTACTCTGAAGCATAACTTACAATCCCTCATGCCTTACTGAGTATAGAATCAAGGAGTAATTGCCTAGAAAAAAGTAACTTACCTTCTTGTATAATGATTTTTGTTGGAATGCGGACAAATGTACAGAAAGGCCCTTTAACATCCATTTAAAAAAACAAATACTTGTCATATTATTCCTCTCTACTGTCAATGAACAATGTTACATACACAAACAAAAATAAAGGGCGTATAAGCCCTCAAACGAGCATGAGTATATATACGTACTAAACACTTCCCTAAGAGGTACGTATATGTACGTACTAAACACTGTACGGGTTAAATCCTCAAAACTCGTTTGTTGAGCTGGGAGCCACTGAAATGGTACGTCTTTCTTTAAAAGATGGGTTAGGGGACTCGCGCGTGCTGC
The DNA here is from genome assembly GCF_024679095.1 of Eriocheir sinensis. NCBI lineage: Eukaryota > Metazoa > Arthropoda > Malacostraca > Decapoda > Varunidae > Eriocheir > Eriocheir sinensis. The sequence continues at coordinate 335,489 of NW_026112142.1, forward strand.
GAAGTCCTTAATGAAAGGTCTGTAATAACCTGCGACACCCAAGAAAGACCGTACCTTGTCCGCAGACGTTGGCTGAGGGAACTCGGCAATAGCCTTTATTTTGTCGTCCACCGTGTGGATGCCGAATTCGTCCACGACATGCCCCAAGAACTTGATCCGAGGCTTTAAAAATTCACATTTGGTGATTTTGAGCTTTAATCCGACCTCTTGAAGTCTGTGTAGGACTGCTTTTAGTGTTTCCATGTGTACATGCACGTCTTTACTTGCTATGATGATGTCGTCTAAATACACATAGACAGAGTTGCCCAGCAAGTCACCAAAAATACTGTTCATTGTCCTTTGGAAGGTCAAGGGAGCTCCTTTGAGCCCGAACGGCATCCTCGTCCACTCATAGTGGCCATGAGGCGTGCTGAAAGCCGTTATTTCACGTGACTCGGGGGCCATGGGCAGTTGCCAGTAGCCACTGACCAGATCAAGACTCGTAAAGACTTTATTTCCTCTACCGAGACACATCAGAAGATCTCGAAGAACGGGAAGCGGAAAATGATCATCCACGGTCGCGGTGTTCACACGCCGGAAATCAATCACAGGGCGATAAGAGCCGTCTTTCTTTGGAACCAGAAACAAGGGTGAATTCCACGGGGAATTTGATTCTTTGATGACACCTTGTTCTAACATTTCAGAGATAATTTGTTGCACCACCTCCCTCTGACTGTGGGGGAGCTTGTACGCATTGACATATACAGGATTTGTCTTGGGTTTTAACTTAATGTGGTGTTCAGCACACTGCGTAACTCCAAGCAGCTCGCCTGGTAGAGCAAGCGCCCCCCGATAGTGTTCCAGAAGCTGGACTAAGGTTGGCTTAATTTCGGAATAGTGTGCCACTTCTAGGAATGCCTCTAAATTAGCTGTGTCTTGTTCGGGAGAAGCCTGACACGCCGAGGTTATGCCTGAGACTTGGGCTGAAGGGTATTCAGCTGGTTCCGGGGTGACATTTCTCCCATACACTAGACACTGGTATAATCGAACACCGTGTCTTAAGGATACAGGGGATCCAGACGTGTTTATTACCAATGCCTCTGCAAAACCTCCTTCCTTGATTGTCGCAAGAGTTACCTCCACCGTCACGCGGTGTATGTGAGGAGCTCCGTCGATACACACATCACTGCCCGTCGGAGGGGCGTTAGGCAAACGGATTTTAACAAGTTTTGCAGCACGATCCGGAACTATATGAGGACCTTCTACGACTGCCGTTACTGTCCGCCACAAGTCTGCAATGGTTTCGTGTGGTTTGACCGTAAGAGGTGACACTTGGGCGGTGGCAGTCCCTGAGTCTGTGGTGGGTTGGTCATTTTCCACCTCTGAGGGTGAGATTACAGTTGACAGAGGCGATGGATTTACCATCCCCTGTATGCGTCGGCCTTGATACACGATCACATTGCTTTCAGGGTTTATGGTTATGTGCAGGTCTTTCATGGCGTTTAATCCTAAGATCCCATCCACAGGTAAAGCAAACCTGCTAGAGACATAAAAGAAATCTCGAAAGGGACATACTTTTTCATGTAAGCTGACTGTTAGTGGTACTCGCCCAAGGATTCCCAAAGTGGTGCCCGTCACGCCTTCCACATTCAGGTCGTTCTCTTGGAGCGGCCAAATTTCCCCCACTCGCTTGTCGTGTCAGTGACCTGTAAGCGGAGTCGGATATGACATTGACTGTGGCACCTGTGTCAACCGCTAAGGTGAGTGAAATTTTGCCCACCCTGCAAGGGAGGGCAATTATGCTTGTCCGTCCCAAGGCGGCAATGACGGAGTCAAGTTGCTCCCAATTAGTATTTTCCTTAAGGGACACTTGGATGTACGCCTCGGGGCTGTCACGAAGTCATGTCTTTTTATTCTGAGAAGATGAGTGTGGTTTACTGTCCGCTGAGGACTTGTACTTCTGTTCCTCCTTGGCCTTTTGTATTGCAGAACAACTGTCTGAATCATGAAAACAATTCCCGTGGATATGGCAAAAGGCAGCCTTCCGCTGATGGTTTAGCCTAGGGTTCCTGTGTGATGAATGATGCCCGCCCCTGTAACCTCCTGACCTCCTATCTGAGCCCTGTCTTGAATGTGTTGATTCCCTACGTTTCGCGAAGCAAGAATGTTCAGAATGTCCTGATTGCTTGCAAAAACTGCAGGTGAGAGAGACCTTACTTTGAGCCTGTAATACTGCGGCTGGTGCGAGGGGATGCTGGTGAGGGTGTCCTTGAACCTTGAGTGGGTTGTAAGTATGCAGACGAACCCGGGGGTGAACGAATTCTGCGGCCTGTAATTGATAAATAATGAGTGCCTGAACATAAGATTACCTTAGTAAATTCACTGGTTTTGATATCGTGTTCCGGTCCCTCTTCACTTGAAGGACGAGCCAACTGTTTAAAGGTGTCGCCGAGTTTAGCGAGAGTGTCTTTGTTCATACTATGGTGTAAATCATTTACAAAATAGGAGCATATGTTGATAGCTGTAAATATGAACCAATAAACGGAACGTGTATGAATGAATAGTTTGCGTTGAAACCCTAAAAAGGCAAGAAAGAATGGCTAGCAAGGTGCCTGTTTAGACGTAATAGAAGTTAAGGTTATAATGGAATGCTCTAATGATATGGGTATATATAGAAAGAATAACTATATAAACAAAGTGGAATGTTAAGTGAGTATATCATTGAAGCTCACGTTTTCTCTCGAGCGGTGAAAAGAAAACGGAGGCAGGGCACACTGATGAAGATTAACTTTGATCAGGGAACTCACACTATACTCAATAGACTCGCTAGCAAACAATAAGAAAGAATCAATATCGTATGCGAATGAACGTTACTCTCACAATTATGACTGAATAACAGTGTTAGGAACACATAAATAAAAAATCGTGCCCCTGCACGGACAATAATGAAAATAAGCCGAGTCGGCATATTTGGACAAGAAGGGAATATCCACAAATACCAAGATTAATCAGCTGATGTAGTGGAGAGGGCGACGGCTTGTGATGCCCTGGGGTACGTGCAGTCGTTGTAGGCGCGTCAGGAAACCTCGGCCGCGGCCACAGCAGTTTGTTGCGGCCAACATAGTTATGCCGTAGACTAGCGACGCTGCCCCTTCTATGTTTAACCCGACCGAGCCGATCTATGCCCAAGTCACGAGGAATTCGAGTACCGTAGCACCTGATGACGGTTTCATTCCTGTAAGGAATGGAGCCAGGCCTTATATGCCAAGAAAAGGGTTGGAACTTACGACCTTCAAACGATTTGCTATTTTAAAGGTAAAAGTTGAAGAGGAACACGAAATCCGGTTAATTGGCGATTCCATGATCAGAGGTCAGTTAACAAAATTTTGCGGTCGTGCTTCATAATTATGAGAAACGTAAGCGCATGTGTTTCCCCGGTATAGGTGTAGATGGCATCACTGCGGCGCGCGACGATGTTATGACCGGCTCAGACCAAAACTCACTGTTCGTCACCATGTCGGAACGAACGACGTAAAGGACAATCGTTCAGAAGAATTAATGGAAAAGTATCATAGACTGATCCGACAATTCAAGGAAAAAACAAACAACATAATGACATCTGGTATCCTCCCGCGGATGAGAGAAAGTAACGCTTTTTACAGCAAAGCCTTCAGCACTAACAACCGACTTAAGTCATTATGTGCTCAATAAAATGTCGAGTTTGTGAACTTTTGAAATACTTCTATGGTGCAAATGACTTGTACGAACGCGATGGTGTGCACCTAAATCCCGTCGTGGCGGCTAGACTTGGAAGACTCCTTAGTGAGCAGGTGTCAATTTTCAAAGCAAAAAAAAAAAAACAGCGAACCCCGACAGTGAACGCCACGTAAACAATCAAAGGACCACTAACCAATCCCACCATGACCATATAAACGCATGTTACGTAAACGCCCGCAGCATTCGAAATAAATTCATAAACCTGGAAGAACTTGTTGCAACGGAAAACTTTCACATTATCGCCGTCGCGGAGTCATGGTTGAATACAAATAACAGAGATTTTATTGCGGAATTTAGCTTACCCGGCTATTCAATTTTTCTTTGCACCAGAAAAAACGGAGTTGGTGGTGGCGTCACCTTATATATTCGAGCTGGTTTAAATCCACGTGTTATTAACCCATAAGCGTCGGGCTAGAGGACTATTGTCGTCCTCGCACCGCGCGGGCGGTGCTGATAGATTTTGTAAAATAGGTGTCTTTCATCAATGCCCCGTGTGGCAATTTCAAACGAAAACATAATAATTTATATTGTTTTTTCATCGCCAATCCTTCCTCTCCACGATTAAATAAATTTGAAGTGTCTACGTTGCAGCACGGCATAGATATGATGTTGGGAAGAGGTGCTATTTTTGGCCAAGCCGTGCGCGTCGGATGGCGGGAACTCCCGCCACCCGACGCTCTCCGCCCGAGCGGGAATTCCCGTCACCCGACGCACACGGGTTAAAGTAGAAAGAATAAATAATATAGACACCGTTTTCGTAGAAATTAAAAACCGTTCAAGTAAATTCGTTATTGGCATTGTTTATAGACCTCCAAACCAAGCAATGCAAATAGACAAAAAACTGTTCGAACAAATTTCTAACATATGCAATCAATTTGAAGCTGAAATTATGGGAGAGTTTAACTTACCAGTAAAGAGTTGGGGAGACACGTTAAATATACACTCAGGTCACGATCTATACAGTAACATATTAGAAAGTGCGCTCTATCGGGATGTGCATAAACCAACTCGCGAAAATAACATCCTCGATCTTGTTCTCACACCTAAAGACAGCCTAGTTAATGATTTCAATGTTGGTACATAATTCAGCGACAGCGATCATCGAATGATTCCGTTTATAGTAAAAATCAAAGAGGACATGAAAACGAGTGAAGAAAGAATACCTGATTCGTCCCATCTCCTTTTCCTTGGCTCTTTTCTTCCTTCCTCTTCATGCTGGCTTCCTTCTTTCCTACCTTCCCTTCTCTTCTTCCTTAGTTACATCAATCCTTCCTTCCTTCCTTCCTTTCTTCCTTCTCATTTATATTCTTCCTTTTTCTTTCCTTTCTTTCTTGTCTGTTTCCTTGGTTTCTTTATTTTTCTCCATGTTTGGATTCTCTATGTATTGCTTTATTTTTTTCGTTTTCTAATCCCTTTCTTTATCTCGTTTCCTTTATCCTTTCACTCGTTATCGCTATATGTCACCCTTCTCATTTTTTATTCCCATATTTTTTTTCCGCCCTTCCTTTCTTTCCTTCCCAGTGACTTACTTTTCCTCATCTCATCCCTTTCCACTCTATTTTTTTTTACTTTTTCTTCATTTTTTTTTTTTTACTTTTTTTACTTGCATTATATCACTCCCTTTCTTTCCTCATGCCCTTCCTTCATGGTTACTTCATCCTTCATACTTTCATCCTTTTTCCCTCTTCCCTTCCATCCATCCATCATTCATTGCTTCCCTCTCTCATACCTTCCTTCTTTACCTCTTTCCTTCCTTCTCTTTTCTTTCTCTCCTCCCTTCCTTCCCTCCTTCCTTCCTTCCTTCCTTCCTCCTCCCCTTCCTTGCATGACACAACACAATTTCAGGTTCTCACAAACTCGCCCTATAAAGTAACACTCAATTTCCGGAGGTGTTGCAGTCTTCTTTTCTCTCCTCTTTCTCCTTCTTCCTATTTCCTCCTCCTCCTCCTCCTCCTCGCAACACAAAATTGGCGCACTAGCAACACCATTTTGTTGTTTCCCAGGTGTTTCTTACTTCACTTTCATTTCGTTTTCTCGTTTTTCTTCTGCTTCACTTCTCTAACTTTTGGTGTGTGATCGTTTATCTAATTGTTGCTCTCTCTCTCTCTCTCTCTCTCTCTCTCTCTCTCTCTCTCTCTCTCTCTCTCTCTCTCTCTCTCTCTCTCTCTCTCTCTCTCTCTCTCTCTCTCTCTCTCTCTCTCTCTCTCTCTCTCTCTCTCTCTCTCTCTCTCTCTCTCTCTCTCTCTCTCATAAGCGCACGCGAGCAGAAAACGTGTGTGTGTGTGTGTGTGTGTGTGTGTGTGTGTGTGTGCGTGCATGACTGATTGTCTGTCTCCTTGCATCCGCCATTTCGTTTGTTATTCGTTCTTTTGCGTGACAGAGAGAGAGAGAGTAATAATAATAATAATAATAATAATAATAAGTTTATTTCCACCAGAATTGGAGAGAGAGAGAGAGAGAGAGAGAGAGAGAGAGAGAGAGAGAGAGAGAGAGAGAGAGAGAGAGAGAGAGAGAGAGAGAGAGAGAGAGAGAGAGAGAGAGAGAGAGAGAGACAGAGAGAGAGAGAGAGAGAGAGAGAGAGAGAGAGAGAGAGAGAGAGAGAGAGAGAGAGAGAGAGAGAGAGAGAGAGAGAGAGAGAGAGAGAGAGAGAGAGAGAGAGAGAGAGAGAGAGAGAGAGAGAGAGAGAGAGAGAGAGAGAGAGAGAGAGAGAGAGAGAGAGAGAGAGAGAGAGAGAGAGAGAGAGAGAGAGAGAGAGAGAGAGGAGATCAGGGAGGGAAAAAAAGAAAGAAAAGAAAAAAGAAAGAAAGAGGCGAGGGTTAGAGGGTCACATGGGCAAGAGTGAGGGAGGGGAGAGAGGGGAGGGAAGGAGAGCGGTGGGAAGGGGAGTAAGCGGAGGGGGAGTCTAAGGGCGTACTTTCGTAATCACTGTGGCAGCGTGTTGGGGATCGAAAGAGGAGACAGGAGGAATAGCGAAGAGCGAGGCGGCGGCACTGAAAAGTGAAAATATTAAGTAAAAGAAGAGTAAAAATATGCACTTGTGGCTTATTTGGTTTAAGAAGTAGGTGAGAAAGCAGTTTTCAGAGAACGTTGTACGAATTGCTTACAGTATTACAAAGTAGATGTCATTGGAACACTTGTAAGAAAAATAAATAAATGCAGCTAGGCGGGGCTTGAAGGGAGTGGAAAATATCAGTAGAAGAAGAAATATGAGTAAAAAAAATGTAGTGTTAGCCTACGTGGATTAGGACATAGGTCGCATTAGAACACTTACAAGGAAAAGGGAGTATAATTTGTTTGCTTATTAGAAAGTAAGCGGTATTTGAACAGTTATTAGAAACATAAAAGGAATGAAAAACTGCGAGGCGGTGGAGCTGCAGAGTGAAAAATATAACGCAAAGAAAAGTAAAAAAAAAAAAAAAAAAATCACTGGGGAGGAGGTCTTCTTAGGTTAGGAAGCAGGTACCATTAAACTATTTGTAAAGGAAAGGAAATACATAGTTTGTTTTTAATATAGGCGGCATTTGAACACCTATCGAAGAGAATTAAAAAAGATAGCTAGTGAAATGAAAGAACTAAAGATGATATGCACGTTGAGTTTACTTACGTTAGGGAGCTCGTGGTAGCGGACGGATTAATTGGGCAGGAATAAGATGAAAGTAGCGTAATAGTGTGACTGAAAACTAAAATAAAAATACAATACTCTTTAAGGTTGCGTGGATTAAGAAGTGGTATTAGCAAGGATCCATTAGATACTGAAAGAACGGAAAGAGAAAAGAATTCTAGCTTACTGAAATTACGAATTGTGCGGTATGGAAATGGTTGAAGGCGCGGCATGAGTTAGAGGACTCATTATATGAAGTAAATGGCACGAAAACGTACTGAAGGTTGTAACGAAAGATTAAAGAAAAGGAATTGAAGGAATGAACTAGGTAAAAGTAAGGAAAAACAAGTAGAAAGGCAAAAAAATATGCATCGAAAAAGTGTGAAGGAAATATGAGGTATGATAAAGGAGGGAAAGACCAAGGCAGCAAATGTACGGAGGAAAAGAAGACGAGGAAGGAAAGAATAATAGACAATATGGGAAGAAAAGTGAGTAATAATAGACAATATGGGAAGAAAGGTGAAGAAAAGTGAGTAATAGAGAAAGATGGATGGATGAAATATGAAGGTGATGAAGAAAGAGCAGAAGTGATAAATATGTAAAGAGAAAGAAGAGGACAAGAGGAAGGTAAAAGATAATATGGAGAAGAAAGATGAAGAAAATTTAGTAATAGAGAAAGAAGGATGCCTAAAATATGAAGGTGATGAAGAAAGAGCAACACTAAATATATCAAGAGCAACAAGACGAAAAGGAGGAAGGTAATCGATGATATGTAATAGAACGAGGGAGAAAGAGAGGATGAAAGGTTTACAAGATATGAAGATGGTGGAGAAGAAAAAGGAGCAGAGGAGAGAAATATATCATGATAAAGATGAGGAAGAGGAGAATGATAGATAATATGGTGAAGGAAGAGGAGGAAATAAGATGTAAGAGAAGCGAGGGAGGAAGGAGGCTGTAAAAGATATAACGGAGGTGAAGAAAAGGGGGAAATAAATAAATAGATAGAGAAGACAGAAATGGAGAAAGTAGGTAATACAGAGAAGAAGGAAGAAGCAGCAAGAGGAGGAAGAGAGGAAAAAAGATGTATAAGATATGAAAGTGGATGGAGGAAGGAAGAAGAGAGAGAAGGAAACGAACAAGGGTGAATATGATGATGATGTTGCAGGAATTCCTAGGAGATGAGGCAAGAAATATAGAAAATTAACGAAGAGGAATAATGATTTACGGGAATGAAAATGGTAGAAAGAGAGAAGACGAAGAGAATAATGAGGAGAAAAAAAAATAGGAAAGAGGATTAAACTGGCTGCTTCAAACCCACTCCAAAAAACACCCAATTTTCTTCGCCTGGCCGCCGTAATGGCCGAAGTTGACCTCATGAGAAGAAAGAATGAAGACTGAAAGAAACCGACAAGGGAAGGCAAAATACGCATTGCCGTTCATAATAATACGAACTGTATTTTTTTGTATTATTAGGTGCCATAAATGAAAAAAAATTGCAACTTAAATGCATCTTTTAGTTAAGGCAAAAAAATATATAATCATGAAGGAAATACTAATAATGGAATATTTTTTTTTTTTGGTTTGTGTGTTTGACTTTTTGGTATTTTACTTTTCCTTCTTTGGACATTTGTTTGATTGCTTTCTATTTTTTGTTTTGCATTATCTCCCTTTTTTGGATCTTTATTTTCAAACCTTTGATGTGTTTGTTTTGTATGTTTGTTGACTTATTTGCTTGTTTGTCTATTACCATTTGCTTTTCCATTTGTTGAAGTTTTCCTTTTTTTTTTTTTTTGCATTTCGTTCTATAATTTTTTTTTCTACATGTGTAATTTTTTCGTTTTTATCCATCTTGAGACGCGTTTGTTTTAATCTGCTTGCTTGTATTTCTTTCCATCGTTTGTTTTGCCTAGCTTGTTGGTGTTTTTTCTATGTTGAGTATTGTGTATTTGTATTCATTCTTATCCTCTTCTTTTTGTGTGTATGGGGAACATTTATTTATTCATTTTATTTAATTTCATTTTAGTCAGATACCTTTTTTTCCACTCCATTTCTTTCCGGTGTTGACCTTTTTTCTGCCCACACACTCGGCGTCGAAAGCTGTTTTTGGCGCCATTACGGGAGGAAAGATGATGAGATGCTTCTCTCCTCTGTATTGTTTCCTCTTTTTTTTCTCATTATTTAGCACCTCCCGAGTGAAGCGTCGAAATGGTGCCGCGGCGAGGCTTTCAGGGCGAGTCTCTCTCTCTCTCTCTCTCTCTCTCTCTCTCTCTCTCTCTCTCTCTCTCTCTCTCTCTCTCTCTCTCTCTCTCTCTCTCTCTCTCTCTCTCTCTCTCTCTCTCTCTCTCTCTCTCTCTCTCTCTCTCTCTCTCTCTCTCTCTCTCTCTCTGTCGGAAGAATGTGATACGCTTTATTATATTAGCCTTTCATTTTTTTCCGTTTCTTTCTGTTATTTTTTTTATCTTTTCTACATTTTTATCATCTACATATATATATATATATATATATATATATATATATATATATATATATATATATATATATATATATATATATATATATATATATATATCCATCTATCCATCTGTCTATCTATCTATCTATATATGTCTATATACGCTCACATTTTTCCCCTTCTTTTAATACAGAAACTTCAAAATTCTTCAGAAACAGGTCCAGCAGCAGCAATATACATCTTTTTTTTTTCCCTGCACTCCATTATTCACGTCTCTTTACTTCATTTTTCACTCGCTGCTCATTCATTTACAGCGCCTTAAAATACCACTTCACTCGCGTCTTGTTTCTTTTTTAGATAATCACGGATATTATTTTTTTATCTTACGCTCAAAAGTAATGGGACGCGGCAGTTGTGGAGAGAGAGAGAGAGAGAGAGAGAGAGAGAGAGAGAGAGAGAGAGAGAGAGAGAGAGAGAGAGAGAGAGAGAGAGAGAGAGAGAGAGAGAGAGAGAGAGAGAGAGAGAGAGAGAGAGAGTGTTACTTATTCAACTACACGCTTGTGTTTTGCGAATTTAGTCCTTGATTTATACCTATTTACGTAGCTTTATGTGTGTGTGTGTGTGTGTGTGTGTGTGTGTGTGAGTGTGTGTGTGTGTGTGTGTTTGTATGTGTGTTTCAATCATATTCTTGTTTGGTCCGTTTTGCTAAAGTTATTAATAATTTTCCTTTTTTCTTTTACAGGTAAGCCTTCTGTTTATCTACCTGGTGTTTCGACAGGTATGGAGTTCAGTGGATGCTGTTGTTGTTGTTGTTGTTGTTGTTGTAGCAGTAGTAGTAGTAGTAGTAGTAGTAGTAGCAATAGTAATAGTAGTAGTAGTAGTAGTAGCAGCAGTAGTAGTAGTAGTGTTAGGTTGAGGAGGAGGAGGAGGAGGAGGAGGAGGGGGAGAAGGAGGATTATGAGAAGAAATACATGGATGTAAAGGCGCAGGAAATGTAGGAGGAGAAGGGGGAGGAAAACGAGAAGTAGGAGGAATTATAAATTAAAAAGCAGTAATATATTGTAATTGTCATCCTTCTCTCTTTTTGTCATTGCCACCATTCTTACGATTGCTGATGTTACAAAAAACACCGAACATAACTCATATAAAAGTCAAAAGCCTATATCAAAACCATACAGGGAAGGAAGAAAAAGGTTTTAAGGAACCATCGCTGACGGCTCAGGCCTGTCAGCAGCCTCCGGGTACGGCGCGAAGCATTCATTATCGCTCCTCTCCTCGCACCGCCAGGCTCCTCAAAAACTGGATCATGTCACTCATTAACCTTAACTTTGAGAGCGACAAGTTAAGACAGGCGTCGTGTGGGAGGGGGAGGGGAGAGGGGGGAGGCGTCAGGTTTAGGTAAGATTAGGGGGGCACGGTATGAGTTTTGGTTATGACTCGGGTCTTAAAGTAGATAAAGGTTAATAGGGTTGGACAAGAGCAGGTGTAGCATCCGGGTTACCACAGTTTACCTTCGCCCGGATCCCCCAGGTACCCAGTTATCGACCAACCCGAAGGGAAGGATGAACAGCTGGGTGGGTCAGGCTTTTTGTATGCTTAGACAAGAGGAACATAAAGAGGAAGAAGATACGAATGGACCCTCAGAAACTTCTTACATTAAAAAAATCCGCGCAAAGTCACAAAACTGATCTTTAGTGTCTAAATGATAACTAAACGCTGTCTGCATATAGTAAGGAACGGAAGAACATTAAAGCGAAGACCTAGGTACAAATATACCTCATAAAAGGTACTTATGAAAAATCAAAACTGATCCAAAGTGCCCAAGTGCCATTACAACTAGTTCTACGAACCCTTTGTCTGTCAGAGGAATATAACACAAAGGGAGAAGGTAGGAAGAACATCATGGAAAAAAGAATGGTAAAGGTAAAGAGATAAAGAAAGGCTGATAGATATGGAAAGAGAAAGAAAGAAAAGGTACGGTATAAAAATAAAGTGAGTTTAGTAAAGAAAAAAAAGTATTAAAGGATAAAGTACAGATGTAGGTTTAGAAAAGGAGAGATAAGAGAGATAGAAGCAAAAGGGGAGATAGTTTAATGGAGAGAATAGATAGGCATAGATACATTGAGAAACAAAACACACACACAGAGAGAGAGAGAGAGAGAGAGAGAGAGAGAGAGAGAGAGAGAGAGAGAGAGAGAGAGAGAGAGAGAGAGAGAGAGAGAGAGAGAGAGAGAGAGAGAGAGAGAGAGAGAGAGAGAGAGAGAGAGAGAGAGAGAGAGAGAGAGAGAGAGAAGGGCAGCACCATCAAGGAAATTTCTGTGGCCCCTCACGATCCAAAGAGTCATTTTAGGGCGTTTGGAGAGGCGAGGGAGAGAGAAGGATGGGGATTAGGGAAGGCGGTGACGGCCAGTCCTGCAGAGTACCACCATCCACCGCGGGGTGGGGAAGAGAATGGGGAGAAGGCTGTTTATGGCCTTACGAACTTGCCCTAATCTAACCTAGCAATACCCTAACCTAACCTAACCTAGTCTGTTCTAACATATCTTAACATAGTCTAACCTAACCTTGACTTAACCAGACCTTTCTACCCTAACCTTAACCAAACATAACCTAGTTTAACCTGACCCCTAACCGTAAACTAAATAAACCTAACCTAATCCCTAACCTTGCCTAACCTAATCTAACCTGACTTTAGCCTAATATAATATAATATAACCTAAACTTAACGGAAAGAAAAATGGAAAGATCTACACACACACACACACACACACACACACACACACACACACACACACAGCCACACACACACACACACGATATACGCATTCCCATAGGTCCAAATCCGTTCTTGCTTTCTTTCCTTAATGCATGGTCCATTGCCTAAGAGAGAGAGAGAGAGAGACAGAGAGAGAGAGAGAGAGAGAGAGAGAGAGAGAGAGAGAGAGAGAGAGAGAGAATGAAGGAAAGCAATGACAGGCGGACAGAGAGACAAAGAAACCCATTTATCACTATTGATGCAACCCGCTTATTACGCACCTCTGACCCTTAATAGAGGCCGAACACAATCACCCCGCCCCCCAATACTCTCCTCCCCCCCTACCCTCCCCTTAACAAGGGCCAACAAACAATCACCCCGCCCCCTCCCTTCCCTCCTCCCTCCCCTTCCCCTCTCCTCCCTTCCAACCTCCCTTCTTCCTTCTCCCCACACAAAATTCATGAAATCAGCTTTTCTTTCCTTATTCAAATTTCTCTCTTTCCATTCCTAGCAATAGTCACTCCTCTTTTTCCCATTACTTCCCTTCCCCTCACCCTTTCCCTTCTCTTCTCCCCCTCCCACTTCTCCTCTTCCTACTCCTCTCCCACAAAATTAATGAGCTCAGCTTTTCTTTGCTCTTCCTTCCCCTTTCTCCTCCTTTCTCTCCGTTACTCCCTTTTTTCTTCCCTCCTCTTCCGCTTTCTTTAAACTTTCTTACATTCTCTTATTCTCCCTTCCCTTCTCTCTTTCCCTAATCCACCCTTTTCTCCCTTCCTTTTCCCCTTTCTCCAAAATCTAATCTTTTCCGTTATTTTTCTTCCTGCCCTAATTTTTGCCTCCCACCTTTTCCTTTCCCATTCTCCTTTCTCTTCAATATTATTTTTTTCCTAATATTCCTCCTTCCCCCCTTCTCCCCTTGCATGCTTCTTTCCCTTTCCTTTGTTTCTTCCTCATATGGTACAATATCTTCCCATTTCCCCTCTTTATCCCTCACTCCCTTCCTCCCAGACGTGATGATATCCTTGTATAATTCCATGGTAAGACCGCACCTCGAGTATGCAGCACAGTTCTGGTCTCCTAATTACAGAAAGGACATTGATTTACTGGAAAGGATTCAGCGACGCGCCGCGAAGATGATTCCAACCTCAAGGGCTCAACCGTACGAGGAACGACTCAAGCGACTCAATCTCTTTACATTGGAGAAAAGACGCCTACGAGGGGATATGATTGAAGTCTTCAAGTACCTGAAAAAGTTCAATAACGTCGATTACTCCAAATTCTTTGAACTGCGAACCAACTCAAGAACTAGAAATAACGGTTTACCCATTCAGTTGAGTCGATGTAACACAGACATTGGAAGGAGTTTCTTTTCAAACGGCAAACACACGCGCCACTGGAACAATCTTCCCTGAGAAGTATAAATGCGAATACCATCAACTCCTTCAAATATAGAATCGATCGTCATTTCGCTGCGTCGGGAGTAGACTGAATAACGAAGTGCTTTCATCTGCTCCTCAATATTGAGGTGCTTTCATCTGCTCCTCAATATCGAGGTGCTTTCATCTGCTCCTCAAGCCCCAAGTGGCTGTCGAGCAAATTAAATCACCAAAGCGGGCGACCTCGTAATGAGCAAATAGGCTTTCTGTTGTCTGCTTTTCCATGTTTCCATGTTTCTATGTTTCCCTTTCCCCTCTCCCAAACTCCCTTCTCCCTCCTTTCCTAAAATCCCCTCTTTTTTTCCCTCTTTCTCCCCTCAGAATTCTTACATATTCTTCCATTTCCCCTTCTTCTCTTCCCCTTCCAAAACCCCATGTTCATTTTATCTCCCAAATTCCTTTCCTTTTTCCCTGCTTCTCCTTTTCCTCTTCTCCAACTTCCTTCTTCTCGCTCTAAATCTCAAACTCCTCTCTTTTTTTCTTCCTTCCCTCAATTCTCTCCCCAGCTTGTCTTCCCCTTCCTCTGCCTCGACAACTCCCCTCACATCCCCTCCTCCTCCCCACAGAAATCGTGACCTTTTCATCTACCCTTCTCCCACTCTCCTGACTCCCTGCCTTCCTCTCTCCCGTTCCCACGAAATATCCAAGCATACACAACCTCCCCATCTTCATTCCCCATCTTCTCCCCTCACGATAATGGACCAAGTATGACCCTTTTCCCATCATCATCTTTCCTCCCCATCATCTTTCTTTTCTTTAATACAAACTTTTAACGTCCATCACTTCCTCCCCATCTCCACCCCACATGCATATAGACAGATGAAATCACCCTTTACCTTATCTTTCTCTCCCCACTCCCCAGCTCTTCTCTTCCCCTCCCCTCCCTCCCCACGAAGCATACATTGATCTCCCCTCCCCCTCCCTTCTCCTTCGCTTCTCCCCTCTCCCCTCTCCTCCCCTCCCCCATACTCCCAAAAAGAAAGGAAAAGAAAGAAAAAGTGACCAATTTCCATTTTTCTTTCACCTCCCCCTCCTCCTTCTCTTCCTCTCACACACACACAAAAAACGTCTCCTTACAAAAGCAAACTTACCCTTGCAAAATCTTTCAGCGCGCGCACACACACACACACACACACACACACACACACACACACACATATATATATATATATATATATATATATATATATATATATATATATATATATATATATATATATATATATATATATATATATATATATATATATTAGAGTTGGTAGCCAAACATAACTTTGATAAACAGACGAATCTTTAATAATACATGACTCTCTCTCTCTCTCTCTCTCTCTCTCTCTCTCTCTCTCTCTTCCTTACCGTTGGTGGAGGACACGAGGATGATGACGACGACAATGAGGAGTTGAAGGTGAAGGTGAAGGTGGAGGAGGTGGAGGCCCAGGCGGATTACAGGTGGAGGTGGAGGAGGTGGTGGTGGTGCTGGAGATAGTGGTGGTGGTTGTGGTAGCGACCTTCGTGGTGGTGGTGGTGGTTGCGGGGTTTCGAAGTGGGGATGAAGTTGTTTCAGTGCGAGTTTTAGGGACATCTGCGCCACCTGGTGAGACGATATGGCACTCTTTGTTGTTGTTGTTGTTGGCCACATGTTGTTGTTTTGTTTTCTCTTATATTTTCCTTCAGCCTTGTTTCAGTATCTCACTTTCCTTACACTTGATAGCGACAGACAGACAGACAGAAGAAGGAAAAAAAAAATGTAGATAAAAATAAGTCAGAGAATAAATACGGACAGACAGACAGATACAGAGACAGAAGAATAGTAGTAAAATACACGGAAAAAAAAATAATGAGGTCAGAGAACGAGAGAGGGGATGAAAAGTGGATGACACAAGAAGACTGGGAAGGAAGATAAAATTAGAAAAGAAAAATGGAGGAAGAGCCTTAAGAAATTGTTAGAGAAGCTAAGAGGAAGAAGAGGAAGAAGAAACTTTAAAACTCCTGATCACTGTGTTTATTTATCTTTTTAGTCATTTTTCTCTCCCTTTCTATTTTTCTTCTCACCTTCCTCCTTATTTTCCCCTTTATTTATGTATCTATTTATTTATTTACCCTTTTCTTGCTAATCTCCTCTCAGTCTGTCTTTTGTTCTATCTCTTGTATCCCTTTTCTCACCTTTCTCCTTATCGTCCTCTTTATGAGTGAGTCTGTTTAATCCTCTTCTCTGCTTATCTCCTTTTTGTCAGCCTTTTTCCTTCCCTCATTGTCTATCTGCTCACCTTCCTATCTTCATCTTTAGCGATGTATCTATTTACTCCTCTTTTCTTGTTAGTCTCCTCTGTCTTTTATCTTCTAACATCTTCTCTCGGTCTTTACACCTTCCTCCCTGTCCTCCTCTTTATTTCGGTGTCTATTTATATATTCATCCTCTTTCGCGCGATCTTCCTTGCCTCTTCCTTATTGCCTCGTCTTCCTCGGGCCAGAACAAAAAACAGAGCAACAGCCGCCTGAGCAAACACACACACACACACACACACACACACACACACACACACACGCTCGCGCGTTCTCTGTATCCGTGTATATCTCCTCACTCGCCTTCGCCTCGCCTTCCCGACTTCGCGGAAACCTGTGACGAGAAGCAAAGGTTCACTCGTGTTAGTTGCCTTCTCTGCGTCCCTCGACTCGTGTTGACACTGAAGCAACAATAACAAGAACAGAAACAATAACAAACAACAACACAACAATAAAGGGAATGAAAGCGGAAGTGTTTTAAAAAGGAACGTAGCGTATAAAATGACAAAGTGTATGAGTAACATTTCATTGGTGTTTATAGTTTACTTTTTTTGTATATAGTTGTGTACGTGTTTACAGGAGCTTCTGATATGCTCAGTGTGTGTGAGAGAGAGAGAGAGAGAGAGAGAGAGAGAGAGAGAGAGAGAGAGAGAGAGAGAGAGAGAGAGAGAGAGAGAGAGAGAGAGAGAGAGAGAGAGAGAGAGAGAGAGAGAGAGAGAAGGGGCAGTCGCTGGATTAAGTCACACACACACACACACACAGGACACCGCTTCGATAGCTCAGTCGGTTAAAGCTCTGCGCTGCTAGGCTTCGCTGCCTGACAGATGGAAGTTGGAGCCCCCGCTCAGGCCGGGATTTTTCCTCTGACAAGGAGTGGTTACTGTCCCCCCATGAACAAGGGGGATGGGGGTGTGGTGTGTGAGGTCCTGGCAGTACCCAGAGATCGACTATGATGAGCTCTTGTCGGAAGGGTACTTGCCGGCGACGACGAGTCCAGCTCATAATCAGGGCGTGGTGAATTGCACACACACACACACACACACACACACACACACACACACACACACACACACACACACACACACACACACACACACACACACACACACACACACACACACACACACACACACACACACACTCACTCACTCACTCACTCACTCACTCACTCCAACACCGTCATGTTATTTTCCTAACGTAGTAAAAAAAAAAGTATTTGCAAACCTTTTATATATAATTTTTTTGAGGAACGAAAATAAATGTTAAAAAAATAAAAGAAATGGCGGGATAGAATAAACACGTGAGAAATCCTTGAAGGAAGGAGAAAAAATAACATTTTTCTCCGGAATGAAGTGTGATTGTTTAAAGTACAGGACAGGTGAAGGCTGGTAGAAACAACTTATTGACCACTTCTACTAATCGTACATCACCTCAACGCTTGCACGCAAAACAAACAATAAAGAAAACACGGATTTCAAAAAAATGTAAGGTAAAGAGCAGGTAGCAATAGGTAGACATAAGCTTGATTAATGATCACTTCTAATACCTGTCAGTCACCTCAACGCACATCAAAACAAAACATTCAAAACTAACAACAAACAAAACAACTCAAGGGAAAACAGGTAAATGAAGAAAATGCGAGAGGAGTTGAAGCTCAGAAAAGAAGAAAATGGGCTAGAAAAAGGAGCCACTTGTCCGATCTCCAGCTCATTACCTCTTAATAATAACAGTAATCTAGACGCCGCATAACCACGAGTCTTGCAGTGAAAAAAAGGTTACAGTGCCGGTATATCCACTGCAGGCACTGTTCGCGGCAAGCACGACCCGGCACCTGAGGGGCGGCGCGACACTGCGGGCGCGAGGGTTGGCACTGAGGGTCGCCGAGGGCGGGCCGCGAGAGGCTGAAGCGAGGCGGAGAGCCGAGGAGAACCACCTTCTACACCACGTCCAGCCAGACACTGAGACTGAGACTGGCACTGCCTGGCTGGCCCACTGAGCCGCTATTCCGTGTTTCAGTGTTAACCGTGATTCAGTGATTTAGTGTTAACCGTGATTCCTTGATTTAGTGTTAACCGCTATTCCGTGAGTCAGTGTTAATCGCGACTCTGTGATTCGGTGTTAACCGCGATACCGTGATTCAGTGTTAACCGTGATTCCGTAATTCAGTGCTCATCGTGATTCCTCAATTTACTGTTAACCGCGATTCCGTGAATTAGTGTTCACCAAGTGTGTTGTGCAATCTTTATACGCCATCGAGGACTTTAACTGTAGTTGATATTACTTGAAGAGGTTGGACATCGCTCATCGGTAACTTCATCGTCGCTTCACTGCCTAGCAGACATCACCGCCGCTGTGGAACGCTGTGTCATAATTCTACTGCTTCCCGTACCTGTCACAGGGTAACAAAGTAAAGTATTTCAACAACAGCACACACATTGTTTAAACATAAACCCGAGTGATACATTTACACACTTATTATAGCGAGTATTTTATTTATTTTATTACTATAGTAAACGGTCAGATCACAACTCACTGTATTTTCTTGTTCATTACCAATCGTTCCTGAACCCCGCCCTATTTATTTCCAGGGGTATAATTACTCCCGGTACCGCCCGTTAAGTCTG
This sequence comes from Eriocheir sinensis, assembly GCF_024679095.1. Lineage (NCBI taxonomy): Eukaryota > Metazoa > Arthropoda > Malacostraca > Decapoda > Varunidae > Eriocheir > Eriocheir sinensis. Next base: position 354,396 of record NW_026112142.1, read on the forward strand.
AAATTTTCCGGGATTAGTGAGGTCGGCTAATCTTTTCACCGGCACTCCTCACTAAGACAGTCAGGTGTTCACACACCAAGACCCAGGTGTTCACACCCGCCCATATCCCACAGCCACCGAGGGCTTAACGAAGGAAACCACCCGGCACTCCTTAAATAATCCTAATCAACACAGGTATTTCTAATTCTATTTTAATCACCTTCCCTACTCCTCCTTCTCCGCCCAAACCCATATTTCCTCCTCCGCCTCCTCCTTTAACCATTTCCTCCTCCTCTAACTATTTCCTCCTCCTCCTCCTCCTTTGTGCTCCTTTGTGTTCCTTTAACTAAACAAGCCTCTCTACCGTCCAACTAATTACCCCCGCGGGACTCGACCCGACCCCTACCTAACTCCTTCCAGGTGTTCAGTTGAGCTCCTTCCTGGTATTCAGCAAGCCACCCACGCGGTTTCTAAATATATCATAACTAAAGTTTCTTGCTACAGAAAAAAGAAAAGAAAAAAGGAATTGTAACCATGCCCAAATATTTCACTTGCGGTAATTGTTCGCAGAAATTTGCCACGATCCACTTTCAACTCAGCGAGTCTAAATGTAAATATTGTGTCCTGGACTCGCGTATCCAAGCACTTAGCTCGATTAACGATGAGTTGAAACGCTCAAACGTTCTGATATGGGAAGTTGTGACGTCATTCCCCGCCCTTCCTACTCCAGCTTCCTCCACCTCAAACTCATATTCTGACGTTCTGACCCAATTACATACCTCCTCCTCCTCCTCCTCCTCCTCTGCCTCGCCTGAACCCGCCTCCATCCTTACTATTCCTTCCGCCCCATCCACCTCCCTTGCTACCTCATCCACTCCCACTCCCTCTTCTCCCTCCACTACCCTTGACTCCTCCCCTATCCTCATCACCACTCCATCTTCCCCTTCCACCTCCAACACGATCTCCTCTGCCTCGCCTCAACCACCCCACTCCTCTGCAACGCTGGAACCCGCCGCCACCCCTACCATTCCTTCTATCCCATCCACCTCCCTTGCTACCTCATCCACTCCCACTCCCTCTTCTCCCTCCAACACCCTTGACTCCTCCCCTATCCTCATCACCACTCCATCTTCCCCTTCCACCTTCAACACGATCTCCTCTGCCACGCCTGAACCCGCCGCCACCCTTACCATTCCTTCTACTCCATCCTCCTCCCTTCCTAGCCCATCCACCTCCATCCACAGTACGACTACCCTTTCTCCCGCTCTCCCTTCCTCTCCCTCCAACACCCTTGACTCCTCCCCTATCCTCATCACCACTCCATCCTCCACTTCCATCTCCAACACGAACTCAACCTCCGCCTCCTCCTCCACTTCTGATACCACATCTCCCTCCACCCACACCTCACCCTCCACCCTTCCCCAACCACCCACTACTATCACCACCACCACTTCCAAACCCACCTTAGCCCGCGCTCCCTCTTGTACCTCGCGCCCTTCCAGAAGAAATCACAAGACCATTCTACCAGCTGTCACTTGTACGAACCAGACGCTGTTTCCTGGTATGGGCAAACTAACTACTAGAGTCAATTTAGTTGGAGACAGTGTGGTGAGGGGCCAACTTACGGAGTTTTGCGGTCGGAACACGTTGACACGGCAGCGTTTCTGTATCCCCGGAGCCAAACTGGACGATATTGAATCAGCTGTCGATGCAGTTTCAGTAAATGCGAAGGACGACACAGTGTATCTGATCCATGCGGGAACCAACGACCTTCAGTCAACTCAAATTCAGGACCTGTTAGCAAAATACCGTCAAGTCATTCGGAAATACAAGACCAAGTCCCCTCACATCATCGTCTCTGGAATTCTACCGAGAGTCAATACGTTCGCCGGATACAACAACAGTAAAGCGTACGGCGTCAACACTAGTCTAAAGCAGTTATGTAACGATGAAGGCGTAGGGTTCATGAACGCATGGCATCACTTCAACCAGCGCCCAGATTTGTTTTGGGAGGACGGACTCCACTTGAACGAGGTTGGTTCGGCGCGGCTAGGAAGGCTCTGAACGATGCAGTTGAAAGCTTCGAAAGCTATTCAAAAACTGGAGGCGAGGGCAAGGCAAAGGCAACCTTGATCAACCGAACCGTAGCGTCGATGCGGCTTGCAAGAAACTGTAACCAACGACGCCTCCGACAAGCGAACTCATTCAACACGACGCGGCCAAACCAGTAGTCACATTTCCATTTTGTACACAAATGCACGCAGTCTATTACCCAAAAGGACGAAATTAGGGCGTATATTGCAACTGAGAAACCAGATGTGGTAGCCATCACAGAGACTTGGGCCAACTCTGCACATCTAGTATCTGAACTGTCATTTCCGGGTACGAAAGCTTCCAAAAAATCGAATGCACAAGAAAGGAGGAGGAGTAATTTGCTACGTAAAAGTACGCCCCTGCCATAAAAATAGACAAACAGGACGCAGAGAATTACGACTCCGTCTATGTGGAAATAACTGCGAATAATAAGAAACTAACACGTGCGAACGTATACAGGCCTCCAAAACAACAGGCAGCCGATGTCACTGCCCTGTACGAAGAGCTTCACTTTAACACAAAGTAAAGAAGCAATAATAACTGGGGACTTTAATTCCCCTAACATTGACTGGGGACAATTGACTGGAGATCAAGAGGGTAACAGGCTTATAGAAATGGTGGAGGATTCGTTCCACACTCAAGTTGTAACTCAACCAACAAGAGAAAACATCTGCTGGATCTGGTATTAGTAAGCCCCTGACCTCATTCGCGACTGTGAAGTTGGTGAAAAATTAACGGTTGCGATCACCACTTAATCCGTTTCAATGTCAACATAAGTCACAAACTCGTAGACAATCCGTCAGTGACACCAGACTACAAAAAGCAAATTTCAACCTAGCCTGTGAGCTGCTTCCCTCTGCGACCTGGGACCAACTTCACCTAACCGACAGTACAATCGACGACGTGTGGAACAACTTCAAAGATAAGCTTTTGGGAGTAGAAAAGGCTACAGTGCCGACGAAACCCAGGCGAGTAAATGGTGCCGTAGATCCACCGTGGATGACCAGAGCAATAAAAAGGGCGGTAAACTTAAAATTAGGGAATTATAACCTAATGAAAGAGAATGACACGGCCGAAGCCCGTACTCAGTACCACAACAGCCTCAGAGCTTGTCGCACCCTTTATTCGGAGTAGTAAACGCAACTACGAAAATCAAATAGCGCGTGACATCAAGACAAACTCACAAAAATTCTTCACATACATCAGATCGAAAAAGAAAGTAAAATCCAATATTGGTCCCCTGACAGACGAGACTGGAGCTGCAACTCAGGACAGTAAACAGATGGCCAGAATCCTCAACAGTAACTTCGCATCCGTATTCACAGTCGAAAACATCGAAACCATGCCCGAGAACCCTGACCCGCCGAGGGAATCACGCCCTGAAAATTGACTCAATATGCGACCAAGAAGTGAAAGAGTATTTGCATAAACTCGACACGAACAAGTCAACAGGACCTGACGGTTTGTCCCCGCGGTTATTAAAAGAGCTTAAACAACAAATACTTCAGCCACTCACTAACATATTCAACCAGTCTGTTCAATTGAAAAAGGTCCCGGAAGACTGGAAGATGGCGAACGTAACACCAATTTTCAAAAAGGGAGACAAAAGCGTTGCATTAAACTACATGCCCATAAGTTTGACATCAGTGGCAGGAAAATACTGAACAGATTATTAGAGACAAACTTGTTAAGTTTCTAGAAGACAATAATGTAATCTCCGACACCCAGCATGGCTTCAGAAACAAGCGCTCCTGCCTAACGAATTTATTAGACTTCTTCCAAGGTATATATAAGAACTGGGATGCCCACATCCCCAGTGATGTTATATACCTGGACTTTCAGAAAGCCTTCGACAAAGTACCGCACGAGACTCCTTAAGAAACTGCACTCGGCGGGCATTGGAGCCAATCTGATCGCGTGGATAAGAGATTGGCTCACCGACAGAAAACAACGAGTACTACTCAACGGACAGCCTTCCGATTGGCTTCCAGTCACTAGTGGAGTGCCTCAAGGGTCAGTGCTGGGACCCATTCTCTTCATCATATATCAACGACCTCGAAGCAGGACTGAAATCCACTATATCGAAATTTGCTGATGACACTAAGGTGGGGAAAGGCCCTCACAAAGACCGACTGCGAAATCATTCAGAAAGACCTCAATCACATTATCGAATGGTCGGAAAATGGCAAATGTCTTTAATGTTGATAAATGCAAAGTCATGCACATTGGGTCCAGAAATAGTAACCACATACATCATGAATGGGAGACCTCTGCAAGCGATGCAGGAGGAAAAGGATCTTGGAGTCACTATCAGCAGTGACCTGAAAAACGCGAATCACTGTAAAAAAGCATACAACAAAGCCAACACTATGCTCGGGTTCATAGCGAGGAACTTCGAGTGTAAAACGCCAGACGTGATGCTATCCTTGTATACTTCCATGGTAAGACCGCACCTCGAGTATGCAGTACAGTTCTGGTCTCCTAATTACAGAAAGGACATTGATTTACTGGAAAGGATTCAGCGACGCGCCACGAAAATGATACCAACCTTAAGGGCTCAACTGCATGAGGAACGACTCAAGCGACTCAATCTCTTTACATTAGAGAAAAGACGCCTACGAGGAGATATGATTCAAGTCTTCAAGTATGTGAAAAATTCAATAACGTCGATTACTCCAATTTCTTTGAATTGCAAACCAACCCAAGAACTAGAAATAACGGTTTACCCATTCAGTCTAAGCGATGTAACACAGACATCGGAAGGAGTTTTTCAAACCGAGTCATCCGTCACTGGAACAATCTTCCTTCAGAAGTAGTAAATGCGAATACTATCAACCCTTCAAATATAGAATCGACCGTCACTTCGCTGCGTCGGAGTAAACTGAATATTGAGTTGCTTTCATCTGCTCCTCAATATCGAGGTGCTTTCATCTACTCCTCATCGTCGAGGTGCTTTCATCTGCTCCCCAGGCCCCAGGCTGTCGAGCAGATTAAATCACCAAAGCGGGCAACCTGTAATGAGCCAATAGGCTTTCTGTTGCCTGCGTTTCCATGGTTCCATGTTTCCTCCCCATTCATCCATCCCTCTCTTCCTCTTCTTACTTTTCCTGCATTGGTATTTGTGTGTGTTGATGTGGATGTGGGCGGGGTGTGTGGGGAGGCTGGACAGGTGAATGAAGGCAGGTGTTTGTTTGTAGGTGTGCATATGAGTTACCTGCCTTTTAGCTCACACACACACACACACACACACACACACACACACACACACACACACACACACACACACACACACACTTTGTACTTTTTTTTTCTATTTTATTTCAATATTGTATTTTTAACATGTATATTTTCAGCTTTACAGCTGCAATCACTTAATAAACCCCTTATTATTATTATTATTATTATTACACACACACACACACACACACACACACACACACACACACACACACACACACACACACACACACACACACACACACACACACACACACACACACACACACACACACACACCCCCACTTCCTAGCCTCACCCCCATCATCACCATCTTCCCCCATCCCATTACCTCTCTTCTTCCCCTTCTTCCCTTTCCTCTTCTTTCTTCCTCTCTTTTCTTTTCCTTTTTCACCCCTTTTCACATTTTCTTATATTTTCCTTTTTTTTCCATTTTCTTCCCCTTTCCTCTTGTTTTTTTTCTCCTCCCACAATTCTTTTCTTCTCTTAGCTTATCATATCCTTATTCCTCCTTTTCCGTCTTTTTTCCTATTCCTTCCCTTCTCCTCCTCTCCCTCCCTTCCTTTCCCTTCCTCTTTCCACTCAAGCTCTCTTCCCCCTTCCTCTTCCCTTCAATTCTTATTTTCAAACTACATTCCCTCACCTTTCTTCTTCTTCCCTCTACCCTCCCACCCCCATCCTTCCCTTTACTCCAGTATTTATCCCTTCCCTCTTCTCCCTTTCTTTACCTACCTTTCTGTCCCTGTCTTCCCCTTTCGTTTCTACCCTTCTTCCTGCCTTCCTCTTCTTCCCACACTAAGTCTCCTTTTTGACATTCTCTTCCTCTCAGAATCCCTTCCCTTACAGCTCCTCTTTTCTTCCCTTGACTTGCCTGTCCTCCTCCTCCTCCTCCTCCTCCTCTTCCTCCTCCTACTATTCCTACTCCACCTCCTCCTCCTCCTCCTCCTCCTCCTCCTCCTCCTCCTCCTCCTCCTCCTCTCTTCTTCTCCTCCTATTCACTTCACTTCTGTGGACGGCGCGTTGAATGGCTTCAAGAACAAACTCCTGGAGGTAGAGAGAACAACTGTTCCCATGAAGACAAGGAGAACAAATAATGCCACAAGCCCACCATGGATGACTACCCAAGTTCGACGGGCGATTAACTTAAAGAAGAGAAAATACAACTTGCTAAAGGAAAACAGCACTGACGAGGCACGCGAACAGTACCATCAAAGCCTCAGAGCTTGCAGAACTCTCATTCGCCAGCGTAAACGCGAATATGAAAAGGAAATTGCACGCGAAGCCAAGTCCAACCCGATAAAAGTTATTCACGTATATAAGAACCAAAAAGAAGACAAAAAGCAATATCGGTCCCCTAAAAGATGAAAGTGACGTACTAACACAGGACAGTGGACAAATGGTCGAAATCCTAAACAGAAACTTCGCGTCTGTGTTCACGGTCGAGAATACCCTGTCCGTACCAGAGAGCCCTACCCCACCTGGAATACGCCGTGCAGTTCTGGTCTCCTAATTACAGGAAAGACATTGAATTACTTGAGAGAGTACAGCGCCGCGCCACGAAGATGATACCATCACTGAGGACGAAGCCCTATGAAGAGCAACTCGAGCGACTCAACCTCTTCACGTTGGTAAAGAGACGACTGCGGGGAGACATGATACAAGTCTTTAAGTACCTGAACAAGCTCAGCAATGTTGATCACTCCAAACTCTTCACGCTACAAACTAACCTGAGAACAAGAAACAACGGAAAAACAATTCAAGCAAAGCGATGCAATACCAACATCGGCAGGAGTTACTTCTCGAATAGAGTTGTTCGCCACTGGAACAGCCATCCTGCAAAAGTGGTTAGCGCAGAGAGCATGAACTCCTTCAAGAAACGCATTGATCGCCACTTTGCTGCACCGGGAGTGAACTGAACGTTCCCAAGAGTAGATACACAAGTGCTTTAACCCTTCCCTGCAAGCCACTCCTATGGCAAACGGATTGATTAAATCACTGAACGCAGGCAGCCTAGTAATGAGACAACAGGCCTTCTGCTGCCTGTTAGTCCATGTTTCCATGTTTCCATGTATTCCTACTCCTCCTCCTCCTCCTCTTTCTATTCCTACTCCACCTCCTCTTTCTAGTCCTCCTCCTCCTCCTCCTCCTCCTCCTCCTCCTCCTCCTCCTCCTCCGACTCCACCTCCTCCTCCTCCTCCTCCTCCTCCTCCTCCTCCTCCTCCTCCTCCTCCTCCTCCTTATCCTCCTCCCCCCTTCCTATGGTTCATCATATCCTAAATACTCTATTTGTAATTCTTGTCTTCCATTTTCATCTCTTTCACCATCACCCACACTTCTTCCTCTGTCCTTCCTCTTCCTCTTCATTCTCTGACTCCCTTGTCTTCCTCCCATTCCATTTTTCCTTTCGTTTTTCTTTCCCACCTCTCCACTTCTCTTATCCTTCCTCTTCCTCCTCGTCTTGTTCTCCGCGCGCACCACCCCACCTCCCCCCCCCTCCCTCACTCCGTCCTCACAGTCCTCCCGCCACAAACATAAGCGTCCCGCCGCCCATCAACCGATCGGCGGCGAGGCGCGGCCCGATACGGAATTTGTTGCCGCGCGTGTTCGTCCTTTTTTTTTTTTTTTTACATCTTCGCCTGTGGCGCCGGTAGTCTTGTTTTGGAGGGCCTGATGGTATGGTCCAGCCTGTTGTGGCGCAGGCCAGTGTTTATAGTGGCGCCATCTTGCATTGGCTCATGCTGCCCCCGAGCTCATCTTTAATCCTAGAATCTAGAGTCCGTTGATAGGTGGTTTTCTGGACAGCATGTGGGTAGTTTTAAGCCATTCGGCGGTGGGTGAAAAATCCCAGCTTGGTGGCACTGGGATTGAACTCGCTTGTCCCGAACGCGGCGCCGTCACGCTATCCAGCCACCGCCTCCTGTAAAGGCGCTGTGTGTGGCCGGAGGCTGTGAGGGAGAGAGGGAGAGAAAGGATGGGTAGAGACTAAAAGATACAGATGAAGAAGGTGGTAGAGAGAGAGGTAGAGGAAGAGGGTAGCAAGGTAGAGTAGTAGAGAGACGGAGGGAAGAAACGATAGATTGAGGGGAGGCAGAGGGATTGATTTTTTTTGCTTTTTTTTTTTAAGTCTTGGCCTATTGCGCCGGAAGGATTCTTCACGGTGTATACTGATGGTCGGTCCAAGGCTTCTTCCTGGATCTGGATGGTCGGCCCAGCCCGTTCTGGCGTAGGCGAGTGTTTATAGTGGCGCCATCCTGCATTGGCTCATGCTGCCCTCCCGGAGCTCATCTTTAATCCTAGAATCTAGAGTCCGGGTTCATAGGTGGTCTTCTGGACAGCATGTGGGTAGTTTTAAGCCACTCGGCGGCGGCTGAAAAATCCCAGCTTGGTGGCACCGGTCGGGGATTGAACTCGTGTCCTCCTGAACGCAGGGCCGTCTTGTTGAAATTAGCCACCGCCTACCCAATGGGTAGGCGGTGGCCCCAAAAGGGTAAAGAAAGAGTAGAAATATGGAGAGAAAAGGGGAGTAGAGGAGAGATAGACAGATAGAGGAGAAGATAAAGAGATGGAAGAAGGGTAGAGCAGGTGAGGAGAGAGAGAGAGAGAGAGAGAGAGAGAGAGAGAGAGAGAGAGAGAGAGAGAGAGAGAGAGAGAGAGAGGGGGGGGGGGTTAGATATGTATAGAAGATACTGATAGAAGGATAAAAGGAAAGAAGAGTTAAAGAGATGGAGAAACATGGAAACATGGAAACATGGAAACGCAGGCAACAGAAAGCCTATTGGCTCATTACGAGGTTGCCCGCTTTGGTGATTTAATCTGCTCGACAGCCTGGGGCCTGGGGAGCAGATGAAAGCACCTCGACATTGAGGAGTAGATGAAAGCACCTCGATATTGAGGAGCAGATGAAAGCAACTCAATATTCAGTTTACTCCCGACGCAGCGAAGTGACGGTCGATTCTATATTTGAAGGAGTTGATAGTATTCGCATTTACTACTTCTGAAGGAAGATTGTTCCAGTGACGGATGACTCGGTTTGAAAAGAAACTCCTTCCGATGTCTGTGTTACATCGCTCAGACTGAATGGGTAAACCGTTATTTCTAGTTCTTAGGTTGGTTTGCAATTCAAAGAAATTGGAGTAATCGACGTTATTGAATTTTTTCAGATACTTGAAGACTTGAATCATATCTCCTCGTAGGCGTCTTTTCTCTAATGTAAAGAGATTGAGTCGCTTGAGTCGTTCCTCGTACGGTTGAGCCCTTAAGGTTGGTATCATTTTCGTGGCGCGTCGCTGAATCCTTTCCAGTAAATCAATGTCCTTTCTGTAATTAGGAGACCAGAACTGTACTGCATACTGAGGTGCGGTCTTACCATGGAATTATACAAGGATAGCATCACGTCTGGCGTTTTACACTCGAAGGTCCTCGCTATGAACCCGAGCATAGTGTTGGCTTTGTTGTATGCTTTTTTACAGTGATTCGCGTGTTTCAGGTCACTGCTGATAGTGACTCCAAGATCCTTTTCCTCCTGCATCGCTTGCAGAGGTCTCCCATTCATGATGTATGTGTGGTTACTATTTCTGGACCCAATGTGCATGACTTTGCATTTGTCAACATTAAAAGACATTTGCCATTTTCCGACCATTCGATAATGTGATTGAGGTCTTTCTGAATGATTTCGCAGTCGGTCTTTGTGAGGCCTTTCCCCACCTTAGTGTCATCAGCACATTTCGATATTGTGGATTTCAGTCCTGCTTCGAGGTCGTTGATATATATGATGAAGAGAATGGGTCCCAGCACTGACCCTTGAGGCACTCCACTAGTGACTGGAAGCCAATCGGAAGGCTGTCCGTTGAGTAGTACTCGTTGTTTTCTGTCGGTGAGCCAATCTCTTATCCACGCGATCAGATTGGCTCCAATGCCCGCCGAGTGCAGTTTCTTAAGGAGTCTCTCGTGCGGTACTTTGTCGAAGGCTTTCTGAAAGTCCAGGTATATAACATCACTGGGGATGTGGGCATCCCAGTTCTTATATATACCTTGGAAGAAGTCTAATAAATTCGTTAGGCAGGAGCGCTTGTGTGTCTTGCTGGGTGTCGGAGATTACATTATTGTCTTCTAGAAACTTAACAAGTTTGTCTCTAATAATCTTTTCGAGTATTTTTCCTGCCACTGATGTCAAACTTATGGGCCTGTAGTTTAATGCAACGCTTTTGTCTCCCTTTTTGAAAATTGGTGTTACGTTCGCCATCTTCCAGTCTTCCGGGACCTTTTTCAATTGAACAGACTGGTTGAATATGTTAGTGAGTGGCTGAAGTATTTGTTGTTTAAGCTCTTTTAATAACCGCGGGGACAAACCGTCAGGTCCTGTTGACTTGTTCGTGTCGAGTTTATGCAAATACTCTTTCACTTCTTGGTCGCATATTGAGTCAATTTTCAGGGGCGTGATTCCCCTCGGCGGGTCAGGGTTCTCGGGCATGGTTTCGATGTTTTCGACTGTGAATACGGATGCGAAGTTACTGTTGAGGATTCTGGCCATCTGTTTACTGTCCTGAGTTGCAGCTCCAGTCTCGTCTGTCAGGGGACCAATATTGGATTTTACTTTCTTTTTCGATCTGATGTATGTGAAGAATTTTTTTGAGTTTGTCTTGATGTCACGCGCTATTTGTTTTTCAGGTAGAAAAAAAGAGTATCAAGGGCAGACAGACAGACAGACAGACAGACAGAGAGAACTGATTTTGAAATCGACGAAAGTATGTTTTCATGTGTCACAGTTATGCAAGTTTTTCTCTTTCCCTTTCTCTTTGTTGAATGAATATATTTTTTTCCTGCAACTTTTTGAAGGCACGAAGCAATGTGTGTGTGTGTGTGTGTGTGTGTGTGTGTGTGTGTGTGTGTGTGTGTGTGTGTGTGTGTGTGTGTGTGTGTGTGTGTGTGTGTGTGTGTGTGTGTGTGTGTGTGTCTAAATCTATCTTTAAAAGTGGGGAGGGACGAAGGCGAGGAGGTGAAGAGAAAGGTGATGTTGTCATCTTTCTCTGAGGGGACGATTTTCACGCGAGAGGAAGAGAGGAGGAATGAAGGAAGGATGGGAAGAATAGGAAGAAAGGAGGAAGAGGAGGGAGGAGGAGGAGGAGGAAGCGAAATTGGACGTGTTTATTGTGACATGTATTCGTGTGAGGCGTGAGCGAATGTGTGTGTGTGTGTGTGTGTGTGAGAGAGAGAGAGAGAGAGAGAGAGAGAGAGAGAGAGAGAGAGAGAGAGAGAGAGAGAGAGAGAGAGAGAGAGAGAGAGAGAGAGAGAGAGAGAGAGAGAGAGAGAGAGAGAGAGAGAGAGAGAACACAAAGGAAGAACAAACAACAGCAGACCTGCTGGTCCTTACGAGGTTGTTTGTGACAAGCTACACTAACTATCTAATCAAAGGTGGAAGATGAAGGACAGCAAAGGCGAAGGCTCCTCCCCACCCCCCCATCCCTCCAGCCAAAGCTGGCAGGAAAGGATTAAAGAACCATGCAGCATGGAAAAACTGCATGGAATTTATGTAGGAAAGAGGAAAGAACTACCATTACTGCTACCACTAACCGGGCGATAAAAGCGGACAAGGACACCAGTATTCGAAAGAACTTAACGTTATTACGACAATGAGTAATATCTTAGTTGCTGGTTGGATTCAAAACACTTGTCTAATCTATTCTTGAAGGCCGTAACTGTTGTACTATCAACGACATCACAAGGTAGAGAGTTCCAAACATTAACAACTCGATTGAAGAAGTGTTTAGCTTCGTGCGACGAGAATCTTTTACCACTTATCTTCAAATTGTGATTTCTTCTTGTTCTATTTGATCGATCAATTGTAAAGTAATCTTCCGCATTAATATCACTGAATCCTTTGAACATTTTAAACACTTCTATTAGATCGCCTCGCATTCTTCGTTTTGATAGGCTGAATAAATTTACTTTTAAGCCTTTGTTCATATGACAAATTTCTCAACCTAGGAATCATCTTTGTTACTCTTCGTTGGACCCGTTCCAACTTTTCTATGTCTTTTCTGTAGTAGGGAGACCAAAACTGTACACAGTACTCTAGACGGGGTCGAACCAACGAATTATACAGTTTTAATATTACTTTTTCCGATTTATTATTAAAGACTCGTCCGATGAAGCCAACCAATTTATTTGCAGTTTTAACTACCTCTGAACAATGCTGACCGGGCTTTAAATCGCTTGATATAGTGATTCCAAGATCCTTTTCTTTACTTACTGCAGAAAGTTGTTGGCCATTCATTACGTACCGAACGCGATTGTTATTTTTTCCGATGTGCAACACTTTACATTTCTCAACGTTAAATTTCATTTGCCATTGATTGGCCCAACGTGCAAGTCGATCTATATCTGATTGTAAAGCTTCTTCGTCGAGTATCGCAGTTACTTTACTAGCAATTTTGTGTCATCAGCAAATTTTGATACTTTGCAAGTGAGCCCATCATCGATATCATTAACATAAATTAAGAAGAGCATGGGGCCAAGCACTGATCCTTGAGGTACGCCGCTTTTGACATCGAGCCAGTTAGATGTAACACCGTTTAGAACTACTCTCTGTTTCCGCTCAGAGAGCCAGTCCGCAAGCCAATTGTGAATGTTACCCGAGATACCGTGCGCCAATAGTTTGCTGAGCAATCGTCGGTGGGGACCTTATCAAATGCCTTTTGAAAATCCAGATATATATCTACTGATCTGCTTTCATCGAACACCTCAAAAATATAATGAAACAAATCAAGTAAGTTAGTCAAACACGAACGTTTACTACGGAAGCCATGTTGCGAATTATTTATTATATTATTTTCTTCGAAGAATTTCACCATATTGTCGCGAATGATAGTCTCCATTAACTTACAAACAATAGATGTCAGGCTAATTGGTCGATAGTTTCCTGGATGAGACTTGTCCCCCTTTTTGAAAATTGGTGTGACATTTGCAAGTTTATAATCCGACGGAACTTTTCCAGCTGTTAAAGATTTATTGAATATGATGGAGAGCGGTTTACAAATTTGATGTTTGATTTCTTTAAGACCCTAGGGTAGTTTTGTCTGGACCAGGAGCTTTGCTTACTTTAATCTTTTCAATTGTGCGTAAAATGTCACTTTCTACGATGAGCACGCCACTTAACATCTTTTCGGTCCTTCTAACCTCCGGTGGTTGAGGTGATAAACAATCTTCGTCGGTAAATACGGATGCGAAAAAGTTATTTAGGATTGTAGCCATTTCATTTTCATCGTTCGTGTGGTTACCATTTTCATTAGCAAGCGGTCCGATACCACAAGTGAGTGACTTTTTATTATTTACATAGCTGAAAAATTCTTTAGGATTAGATTTACTTGTTTCCGCTGTATATTCTTCAAGATTTTTCTTGCTTCGTTTTATTAATTTCTTGGTTTCGCGGCGAATTCTGTCCAACTCTAGTTTGTCAGCCTCGCTCTGAGATGATATGTACCTACTGTATACGCGTTTTTTAAGAGATAGGCTATTTTGAATTTCGTTATTCCACCATTTGGGTTTCTTCTTAGAAGCTGAACGTCTGTTACGATAGGGTACGCATATGCTTATGGCATTGTTCAATATTGTGGTGAAGTCCCCCCAAGATTTATCAATATCTGTTTCCGCCGTGATTTCAGTCCAGTCAGAATTATTTAGAATTGATCGGAGTCTTGCAAAATTCGCTCTCTGATAATCAGGCACCTTTTCTTTACTAGGAGTTACTTTACTTTCTTTCATATTGATGCTGAATGTGATTGTTCGGTGATCGCTAGAACTAAAAATTGGACCAACATTTATTTCGTTATCTAGATCAGCTGTCGTTGAAAAGATAAGGTCAAGTATATTATTTTCCCGAGTCGGTTCTTGAACGTGTTGATGTAAATCACTTTCTAGTAAATTTGTGTACAGGTCGAGCCCTGTATGACAGTTCAACGGTTCACCCCATCTTTCACTGGCAAGTTAAAGTCCCCAACAATTACTGCCTCGCAACTGCTACTTGTTTCTAATAATAATTCACTTAATGCGTGGTCGATATCAAGAGTCTGCCTTGGCGGTCTGTAGATAAGTCCAATTACTATTTTACGAGATTTATTTTTAATTTCAATGAAGACCGTGTCTACATTGGTTATAATATCTGTTTTCACGGATACTGGATGGAGAGAGTTGTGGATATAAAAGATAACGCCTCCACCCTGTCTGTTCTCTCTTTCATGACTAAAAATGGTATAACCCGGTAATCTATATTCCGCAATGAAATCTCTATTTGAAGTGTCTATCCAAGATTCTGTGACTCTGATGATGTGATAATGATTTGTAGCTGCGAGGACTTCTAAGTCTTCAAATTTGTTACGTAGGCTACGAGCGTTTACATAGCAAGCTTTAATGTGATTCGAGTCGGGAGTTTTTCGGGTTGAGTGCACCTTTACGGTGGAGCTGCTGGTGTTCTCGCCTCCGCGTGTTTTGGCTTTCGAAGAGCCACTTGGTCACAGAGCAGCCTCCCGAAACGGGCTGCTCCAACAGGGTTTAAGTGAATGCCATCAGGAAGGAAAAAGTCCGAATCGTAGTTAAAATTGTTCCACAAGTTAGCGAACTGGACGTTTTCTTGTGAGCAAAGGGACTGAAGTCTGTTGTTTGTGCTGAAGGCCTTACTGTAAAAGCTAGATTCGGCACCGACCCTCGGGAGGATTCCTGAGATTATGATGTTACTGGCATCCGTTTTACGTTTATACTGCTTGATCATGCGGCGGTATTTCTCAAGCAGTTCCTCAGAAAGGGTTGTCTTTACGTCATTTGTCCCCGCGTGAATGACAAAGAGGGTGTTTCGGTCGGCATTTTTGTGACATCATCGCACGCTGCGGTGATGTCGTCCAGTCTGGCACCTGGACAGCAGTAACGTTTACTGCGGCCGTTTGATGAACGACCACAGAACTCAACCAGCTGGCCACGCACCATGGAGTCCCCAACTAGGCGAGTCTCGAACTCATCCTCCATGGTGTCTGCCAGCACCTGGAACCTATTGAAGGTAGTGGGGGTCAGTAAATCCTTGGTTGCCTGCTTCGGTTTGGCTCCATTCCTTACAGGTTGGAACCCGACATCCTGTGAAGCAGGAAGAGGAGCGTTAAGTGGGGCAGGCTGGAAGTTGTCCTGTGAGGCAGGCTGGGAGTTAGCCTGTGAAGCAGGCTGGGGGTTAGCCTGTGAGGCAGGCTGGGGGTCAGCTTTGAGGCAGGCTGGCGGTTGTTCTGTGAGGCAGGCCGGGGGTTAGCCTGTGAGGCAGGCTGGGGGTTAGCCTGTGAGGCAGGCTGGGGGTTAGCCTGTGAGGCAGGCTGGGGGTTAGCCTGTGAGGCAGGCTGGGAGTCAACCTGTGAGGCAGGTAACACGTCCTCCCGTGAAGCAGGAGGGTCGTCTGGAGAGGGCACAGTCTCAGTGGAGGGCCTCTCCACCATCGATAGTGGAGTCACTGCCACATTTGTTAAAACAAATTCCTGAAGGGCTACAAATTTCTTTTCAAGATCATTGTGCTTGACTTTCCACTCAGTCACAGCCTTCTGTAGATGTAATCTTTGAACGCAGAGGCGGCAAGTTTTACTCAGCTGGAAGAACTGAGCTGCAAAACGTCCGGGACAGACGTCACACTTAAGGTTCGAAGGCATTGTTAGAATTTTAAGCGAGTTAACAGTTTGGGCAAATATTAAAAGCGCTTTCGAAATACTTTAAATTGTGACCATAAATTGAATTGTATAAAAATTGTGCATGGAAACTAGATACTGCTGTGTTAGATGCCTCCAACACTGGGAGTTCGCTCCCACAGGGTCTTGAAAACGCCTCAAAGACCAATCGCTTGTCCTGAGCCTCGGTCACGAGATAGACTTTCACAACCCGGCGCTTTTCAGCTATTGTCCTCAAAGTTTTGTCCCATAGCACGGGGCCGGCGTAGTCACACAGAGCAGAGCTGGCAAGGGAGGAGAGGAACCAGCAATTCGTTCCCACTTTCCGAAACGTCTAACCCAACTCTGCGACCCTTTCGAGGCCTGGCCAGTGGCACCTGTCACCAGGTGTTCTCCACCAACTCTAGAGAGTATCAGACGCCCTTCCTGAGAGACCAAAAGACTGAAATATTCCTTGAGTATAAGATAAACCCTCAGAAACTCCACCTAGAAGCCGGGAGGTACAACCTCAAATGGCCCACGGAAGATATCTCTTTCAGGAGAAAAAAAAAAAAAAAAAAAACAAGAACCAGCTGTTATGCAGAATAGAGATGGGAGTACCGTCGATAGAGGGGAGGGACGGGGAGCTCACACCGACAACTGGTTCCCAGGGAGGCTTTTATTAGTGTAGAGGTCGCCACACTCCTCTACACCGCAGGCCTAAATAATTAGGCACGGTCCAGCTGACTAGGACCCTGGAACTCCAGCCATTGTCTCATAAAGAGATCCTCTGCCTGCAGTCCAATCCACCACTGCTGCTGCCCAGAGGCTTCACCGTGACCCTGGCACGGGAGACAGATCAGGTATTACACCTTGTCCAAGGGTGACCTGAGACTATGCAGGGCAGGGACGTCTAGTTCCCTGAGGTGAAAACAATTCACCCGCATACCCGGAAGGAGGGGAAGAGGAGGTGGAGGAAGAGGAGAAGATTGAAGGGAAAATGTATTGGGAGTGCTAGAGTTGAAAGGGGAGAAGGAGGAAGATTAAGATATACAAAGAAGAGGAGAAGAAGAGGAATGAAGAAAATGAAAAGTCGGAGGGGTCAGTTAGTGAAATAGAGAGAGAGGAAAACCAAAATGAAAAAGGAAGTGATATGAAGATAAAACTGAATAACACAAAGAAAACGAGGGAAAAATTGAAATAAAGAAGAGGGAGAGAAGAGGAAACGTAAAGTAAGAAAAGTTGAAAGTGAAGAAAATGGGAAACCAAAAAAAAAGAGGAACAGACAAAGAGGATGAAGAGGGGAAGATGACAGACCGATATACGACAAAAAGAGGATGGTGAAACAAAATGGAAGAGATTAAAGCAATTTAAGAAGAGAGTGGGTGAGACTGCAAGGAGAAGAGGAAAAGGAGAAGGAAGGGGAGAGAGTGGCAGTCAGACGAGGGGAATTAAGAAAAGGATGGAGAGGCAGCAAGGAGAGGAGAGGAGAGGGGAAGAAGAGAGGAGAGAGGCATTGAGATGAGGGGTCGCGTGATGCTGGGGCCGCAATGAGGGGAAGGAGGGTGGCAGATGGGGATTGTCTAGGCAGTTTTGCAATAAGTGAGGGGAAGGGAGGGGAGGCGAGGAGGAAAGATGAGATGAGGTAAGGAGGTAGAGAAAGAGTAGAACATGTGGGAAAGAAGGGAGGAAAATGAGAAGAGTAAGAGAAAAATAAGTAGAGAAGAAGGGAGGGGAAAGGCAGGCTGGAAAGATATAATGAGAGATTGTTAGATGGAAGGAGGCAGAGAAAAGTTAAACAAGTAGAAAAGAAGGGACAGGAAAAGCCAAGGAGGAAAAACGAGAGGAAGGAAATATAGAAGAACGATGGAAGAAACTAGAGGATGGGGAATGAAACGGTGGATGATGCAGGAGAGGAATGGAGAAGTGAGGAAAAACTGGGTAGGAATTTAATAAAGAAAGGAAAACGGGAGGAAAAGAAAGTACTGAAGAAAAGTAGACTGATATACAAAAGGAAAATACAAGAATGGAATAACAGAAAAGTAGGAAACCAAACTACGGAGGCAGAAAGACTTGGGGAATGGAGGAGGAAGAGATAACGTAAAAAAAATGTTCCAATAATACTACGCAAAGAGAAACAATGATTAGAAAATGGAATAAAAGAGAATCTAACAGAGAGAGAGAAAAAGAGCGTACTCAGAGATAGAGAAAACAAACGGGAGGAGATGATGAAGAAAAATAAAAGGCAAACCGGGCATGAAGGGAGAGGAGGAGGAGGAGGATGACTTGAGGTAAGGAAGTGGAGGAAAGAAATGAGGGAAGAAAAGGAAGCGGAAGTTTGAGAAAGTTTTGTTGAAGTATTAGTTAGAGATAGGAGGGAAAACTACCGTGAGGGGAAAGAAGGACAGGTTTTAGTAGTAGTAGTAGTAGTAGTAGTAGTAGTAACTTGCTGTAATAGTAGTAGTTGATGTTGTTATGATAGTAGTAGTAACAGAGGGAGCACCAGTAGTTTATGGGGAGGCGTTGGCTGAATGGATAGCGTGGCGGCGCCGCGTTCGGGACGACGCGAGCTCAATCCCCGACCGGTGCCACCAAGCTGGGATTTTTCAGCCGCCGCCGAGTGGCTTAGAACTACCCACATGCTGTCCAAAAGACCACCTATCAACCCGGACTCTAGATTCTAGGATTAAAGATGAGCTCCGAGAGGGCAGCACGAGCCAATGCAAGATGGCGCCACTATAAACACTCGCCTGCGCCAGAACGGGCTGGGCCGACCATCAGGCCCCACCGGGAAGAAGCCTTGGGCCGACCATCAGGCCCCACCGGGAAGAAGCCTTGGGCCGACCATCAGGCCCCACCGGGAAGAAGCCAGCGACCAGGATCCACCAGGAAGAAGCCTTGGACCGACCATCAGGCCCCACCGGGAAGAAGCCTTGGGCCGACCATCAGGATCCACCAGGAAGAAGCCTTGGACCGACCATCAGGATCCACCGGGAAGAAGCCTTGGACCAACCATCAGGATCCACCGGGAAGAAGCCTACCGGCGCAATACGCCACGACGTAAAAAAAGAAAGAAAAGAAAAAAAAAAAGTACAGCAATAGTATATATATATATATATATATATATATATATATATATATATATATATATATATATATATATATATATATATATATATATATATATATATATATATATATATATATATATATATATATATATATATATATATATATATATATATATATATATATATATATATATATATATATATATATATATATATATATATATATATATATATATATATATATATATATATATATATTAGAATAAATAATGCAAAAGAGGAAGAGAATGGGATAGATAGATAAATAGATAGACAGAGAGAAAGACGGTAGAGGAATTGGTTTGACATCAACAACAACAAAAAAGAGAAGGAAATAAAGATAAACCCCACAAAGGAAAAATAGGAAAAAAAAGAGAGACTAAAAGAAAAAAGAAGGGAGCCAACAGGAGTAAGAAAAAAATAAATGGGTCACGTCAGGAGGGTATGTCTTTTTCTCATTTTTGTCTCTTTCCCAGGAAAAGTTTTGTATGAAAAGAAAAGTTCTCACATAACACGAAACCACCACAGGAATATGTCCATTGTGTGTATGTATGTTTGCACGCACGCCTACATTGCCATCATTAGCATTATAATTACAGGCATTTTTTCACACTTATTTTTCTCTTGTATATAAATAATTTAGTATATTACTCACTATTATATATTTTTTGCATATGTTTTCAGAATAGGAAGCATTTTAGGGTATTCACTTCTGAAACCCACGCCTTGACCAGCATTAACACGCTCTTACCCCCTCTCTTGTCAGCTTTTCCTCCCTACCTATTTATGCATTTCTTCTCCATACGAACGCCCTAATTCCTCTCCTCCTCCTCCTTTCAACACTTCTTTATTGTTTTACCTTTACTTTCCTCTCGGTCTGATGGTCTGCCGGTCTTTCCTTCTTTTTAATGATCTGTCTCTGTTTTTGCCTTTGTTTCCCCTTGATTGTCTGTGTCTGTCTGTTAATCTGTTCATTCTCTAACTTTTTAATCAGGTTGTCTGTCCACCCATCAGTTTATATCTCTATATGTACCTATCTATGTATCTATCAAGCTATCTTGCTGATAAGAAGATTGGTTGTGTAAAAGATAGAGGATGGAATGAGAGGAAGAAGTGACATTTAGAAGAAGAGAGAATAAAAAAAAAGTTAATGAGAGAGAGAGAGAGAGAGAGAGAGAGAGAGAGAGAGAGAGAGAGAGAGAGAGAGAGAGAGAGAGAGAGAGAGAGAGAGAGAGAGAGAGAGAGAGAGAGAGAGAGAGAGAGAGAGATTGCTGGCTTTTATTTATATAATTATAGTGTTACTGACTATTTTTAATATTAATCAATTTTAGTTATTTCATTATTTTTTACTTAATTATTTACAGTCATTTTTATTATTTTATAATATCATTATTAATTATTATTTTATTATTTATCTTCCCATTTATTTTGTGCTATTCATATATTCTTTGCAGCGTATTCTTTTATTTTTCACACCCTCCCCGGCCCCTCCCAGCCCGAGGTGAAGCATTACTTTTTTTTTTTTTTTACCACTCCTCGTCCTCGTCATCTTCACCTTATATTTCTTTCCCTTTTCCTTTGCACTCACACGAGTGTGTACATGTCTGTCTGTGCCCTTGGGCAAGTTAGTCGGTTAGTTAGCGTGTGTGTGTGTGTGTGTGTGTGTGTGTGTGTGTGTGGCGTCTCCTGCCAGCCATGGCCGCCACTTAGCCGTCCAAGACAACTTGAAAACTTAAGCCGCCAACTCTTGAGCTTTTTACAGTAAACTCGCTGCACTCAGGCGTCTGTAGGGCAGAAGTTAAGCACCGACACACACACACACACACACACACACACACACACACACACACACACACACACACACACACACACACACACACACACACACACACACACACACACACACACACACACACACACACACACACACACACACACACACACACACACACACACACACACACACACACACACACACACACACGGCTAAATGAATTCACAAACATTTTTCCCGTTAACACATGTCCTAATCCAAGACTCAAGAAAAACTTTAATACTTTGAGTGGTGAGGCCTACTGAAGAATCAAGGAAAGAAGTAACATGGAAAAGATATTGTCAAGGAATCGAAAATACTCTAGAAAAGAGGAAATAAATCCAATCAAAAATAGAAGAAAAAAAAAACAAGGGTACGCACCAACAAAACTGGAAAAAGAAAAAGAATAAGCAGTGAAGGAATGACACAACCCAACGTGCACGTTACCTCCGGAAAGAACGAAAGTTTCAGAATCCTAAAAAAGGGAAGCGAAATACGGAGAGCAAATTATCACTGCGAGTCGAAACTAGGTGTAAAAAAAGGCGAGCATCAGAACATTGCGGTTGGTACTCTGTTCATATTAAGTCGGCGTATAAGCTCCTCCTTTATTCCTTAATAACCGCATACCAATGGCTAGTCCAAAAGCAAACCACGCCCACTCTCCAAACCAGGCTGCGTGTGGTTGGTGGATGCTGGAAAGGCTAATTGGTGGTTGGTAGCCTAGCATCGGCAAGACATTGTGGAAGAGTTAGCATGGATAGAGTATTATTTAGGCTGAAAGTATTGTGGCCTGGCATTAAAGAGGAGGAGGAGGAGAAGCAAGGAGGGGGTCGGGTATGCATAGGAATGGCGGTAGTCAGGGCGTGTTGTGTGTGGAGCTGACGATACGTGAAGAGTGAGGTCGAGTTGATGCTGATGCTGCAGCGAGAGAATGGAAGGGAATGAGGTTGCGAGATGAAATGGTAGTGTACG
Organism: Eriocheir sinensis; assembly: GCF_024679095.1. Lineage (NCBI taxonomy): Eukaryota > Metazoa > Arthropoda > Malacostraca > Decapoda > Varunidae > Eriocheir > Eriocheir sinensis. The sequence continues at coordinate 376,268 of NW_026112142.1, forward strand.
GAGTGAAGAGGGTAGATAGCAAGCCAGGAGGGAGGGATAGAGGGAGCTGGAGATGAAAATTGATAGTGAGGGAAGTAGGGAGGGAGTGAGGCTGGGATATGAAAAGATTGCATGAGGAGTGATGGAAGGAGATGAAAGATGGTGAGGAGTTAGAGGGAACGATGCTGAAGGGAGAAGAGGGTGTCCGGTGATGAGAGAGGGAAGAGGAAGTGACGCAAGCAGATGATAATCATGGTGTGATGGTGAGGGTGTAAGGGAGTGTGTTTGGCAGAGAAGGAAAATAATGTAGGAAGAGAAAGACGGAAGGAAGTGAAAGTGGGATATAAACTTACGATCACAAGAAAGAACAAAGAGACTGAATGATGTAAAGTCTGTTCACTTAAGTCCGACCCAAGCTGACAACATAAGCCTAAGTGTGTTTGCAAGCTGAGTGCTGATTGGCTACTGCTTTGGCTTCCAAGTTTTCTTTAACCTCAGTCTGTGTTTATCTCACGCAGCACTTCATGGTAATCTGCACTGTACTTACGAAGACGCTTGGGTTTATGTTCTCAGCTTGGGTCAGACTTAAGTGAACAGACTATAGTGAAAGAAACAATGAAGCAGGGAAGTGCAGTCATGGCGAGTGTAGGAAGAGAAACAGACAAAGAGCCATGGAAAGTGAAGGAAGAGAAAGAGACTGAAAGGAGTGGATGAGGTAGATAAAATTACAGTCAGAGAAGGAAAGGCGGACGAAGAGATGGAATGAAGCAATGAAGGAAACGATGGCGAGGAGAGTGAGAAGAGAGGCTGGTACACTAAATTAGGATAGTGAGGGAGAGAGTGAGGAGAAAGGATGGGAAGAGTAAAGAAGATGAAGGGAAACGAGAGAGTGAGTCAGAGAAACGTTATGAAAGGAAGGAAGGAAAGGAAATAATGGTGAAGGGGAGGGTAAGAAGGGAAGCTGGCAGACGAAACGAGGAAATGAGGCAGGCGATACAGGGTGAAGGATGGAAAGGAAGGGAGGATGAAGGGAGGAAGTGTAGCGCGGAGACAAACTTTTAGTGAGGAAAAAAGAAGGAAGGCAATGAGGCTGACAAAGATGACAGAGAGGGAGAGAGGGAGCGAGGTGAAGCCATCGTGACGGGACTGAGAGACGCAGGAAAAACGAGCAAGAAAGTATGTAAATGTGAGTATGTTCGGACAGCCGTGAAGAAATATATAAACTTATCGAGTGTGAAGAAGGAAAATAAAACGGTGGCGCAGAAAAAGAACGTGTGAGGAATTCGGAACTGTACATGTAAGAAGACACGCAGGTTATGCCTCACCTGTCGATCTTATAATATATTTCACTTCATTATTCAGTTTCCTTATCCATTCATTGTTTGCGTGGTACACTTTCCGTCAACACCTTTATTTCTTTTTCATTGCATCTCGTTATCCCTTTTCCTCTCATTCTTATAACGTATTTCCATTTCATTATTATTTCACTTCCCTTTATTTCACTCCCTTATTCCCTTTCATTCACTTAGTTTCACTCCCTTTATTTATTTATTCTTTATATTTTTCCTCTTTTCTTATCTATTTATCCATTACGTATAGTTATTATACTTCCATTCCATCATTACTTCACTCCCTTGTTATTACTATTACCTCGTTAACGGCGGGCATCAATTCATCAGTTCCGTTGCTGTTCGTATTTCCCGCGAACGCATTTCTGTTCCTTATTTCTCGCCGCCTTGCGTCGCGTTCATCGTTTCCATTCCGCGCAACGAGGAGCAAAGCGGCGCGGCGGCGAGGGAACGACTGTTCTTTGCCTTCGTTTCGGCGGATAACTATAATTTCATTTATTGCGGCGGGCGACGCGCCGGGCTGGCCATGTTGATGTCGTCACTGGTTTGGCGGCGAGTGGGTGTGTGGGGCATGGGATTATGGGGTGTTAGAGGGTCGCGTGGGGCATGGAAGAGTGGGTGTGGGGATGGTAGAGGGTGTAAGGGAGTGTAAATATGGGAAAAGATGTGGAGAGTACTGTGTGGGTGTGGCAGGGTGTTTTTCAGTTTCTCTCGCTCTCTCTCGCTATCTCTCTCAAATTTGGGTTCCATTATATTCTGAACTGATCAGAATTCGAATCCATTTTTTCCAATTCCAATCAGTGCTAATATTATTATAATTGAGTTCCACGAAGGAGCATCAAGGGAAAAAATTGAAATAGGTCCACACAAAGTCGCCTCGATGAGCAGACATGGATATGAAAAATAAGAGAAAGGTGACAGTAAAGTAAGAAGGAAAAAAGCTGGGAACAAAAGCAATGCCTAGCGAGTTAACAGCTGGGTGTTGCCTTTTGCTTCACACTTTTCAATGACAACAGCTGGGTGTTGCCTTTTGCTTCACACTTATCAATGACAACAGATGGGTGTTGCCTTTTGCTTCACACTTATCAATGGCAACAGCTGGGTGTTGCCTTTTGCTTCACACTTATCAATGGCAACAGATGGGTGTTGCCTTTTGCTTCACACTTATCAATGGCAACAGCTGGGTGTTGCCTTTTGCTTCACACTTATCAATGACAACAGATGGGTGTTGCCTTTTGCTTCACACTTATCAATGGCAACAGCTGGGTGTTGCCTTTTGCTTCACACTTATCAATGACAACAGATGGGTGTTGCCTTTTGCTTCACACTTATCAATGGCAACAGCTGGGTGTTGCCTTTTGCTTCACACTTATCAATGACAACAGCTGGGTGTTGCCTTTTGCTTCACACTTATCAATGACAACAGATGGGTGTTGCCTTTTGCTTCACACTTATCAATGACAACAGATGGGTGTTGCCTTTTGCTTCAAACTTATCAATGGCAACAGCTGGGTGTTGCCTTTTGCTTCACACTTATCAATGACAACAGCTGGGTGTTGCCTTTTGCTTCAAACTTACCAATGGCAACAGCTGGGTGTTGCCTTTTGCTTCAAACGTATCAATGACAACAGCTGGGTGTTGCCTTTTGCTTCAAACTTACCAATGACAACAGCTGGGTGTTGCCTTTTGCTTCAAACTTTTCAATGACAACAGCTAGGTGTTGCCTTTTGCTTCAAACTTATCAATGACAACAGCTGGGCTACCCGACAGTGTTGCCCAGTCGATATGGGGGAGGTTAAAGTCTCCTAATATCAGTGAGTCGCTGTTATTAAGTGACTGCCTTAAGACGCAATACATTCCAAGATCGGCATCGAGTGATTGCCCCGGAGGCCTGTAGGTGACAGATATATTTAAATTGACTTTTGCTATGTTTACTCGCACGCACAAATGTTCAACGTTATTGTTTCTTGGTGTTTTGTCAGTGGGATGCAAATAGCTTTTGACGAAAAGGGCGACACCACCACCTCTGCGGTTTACACGATCTTTGCCAGTGGAAAAACGGAGAGAGAGAGAGAGAGAGAGAGAGAGAGAGAGAGAGAGAGAGAGAGAGAGAGAGAGAGAGAGAGAGAGAGAGAGAGAGAGAGAGAGAGAGAGAGAGAGAGAGAGAGAGAGAGAGAGAGAGAGAGAGAGAGAGAGAGAGAGAGAGAGAGAGAGAGAGAGAGAGATGAGTTTAAGTACCTTGGATCAGTTATGTGTAGGCATGGTGGTACGGAAGGAGAGATAAGAGAAAGGGTATTGCAAAGAAGAAGGGTGGTATGGTCTTTGGGACGAATCATGAATGGCAGAAGTGTGAGCATGGAGGTAAAGGGGGATTTGAGACATACAATAATAGTACCAACCCTCACATATGCAAGTGAAACGTGGGCCTGGAATGAAAGTCAGAGGTCTAGAGTGCAGGCAGTGGAAATGAGTTATTTGAGGAGTGTTTGTGGTGTGAGAAGAATGGATGGAATGAGTAATGAAAGTGTGTACGAGCATTTTGGAATGTGTCACAGGATTGAAGGGAGGAAGTGTGGAGTGGTGGAAGAAGTGAAGCGACAGACTTTAAAGTGGTTTGGCCACATGGAGCGAATGGAGGAGAGTAAGATGACCAGGAGGGTGTATGTGAGTGAGATAGAGGGAGGAAATGCTAGAGGACGACCTCGAGTGAAATGGAGGGATAGGGTGCAAGAGTACGTTAGGAAGAGAGGGGAAAGATCTTTGAGAAACTTTGAGCAGGCACGGAGGGAGTGTCTGGATAGAGAAAGATGGAAGCTCTTCTGCCGTGGCCAATCCCTGGAGGGAGCTCCTAGGAGCAGGCGTCGATGAAATAATGATGATGACGATGACAATACAAGATAATCAACAGCCTGAGAGTCATGTTAATAGGATATTCGGTGATACGTATAAAATGGTGAGAAATAAAGGATTAGCATTCCACTACGTGGATAAGGATATGATGAAAAAGTTAATAACCACTATGATTAGGCCAAAATTGGAATATGTGGAGGCGCTGTGGTCTCCCCATAAGAAGAAACACACAAAAAAAATAGAAAGAATACAAAGAATGGCAACAAAAATGGTTCCAGAACTGGAGGGATTGACATATGAAGAAAGATTAAAGGAAATGGACCTACCAACACTGGAACAAAGAAAAGAAAGGGGAGACCTAATACGAATTTATAAATTATTGAGCAAAATGGAAGAAGTAGATAATGAGGAGTTACTACTAAATGAAGGAATAAACACCAGGAACACAAGAGGACATAGTAAAAGATTGAGGAAAGGAGGATGCTTGAGAGAGAGAGATAAAGCTTCCCGGAAAGAAATATAGAGGTTTGGGACAGACTAAGTGAGGATGTAGTACCAGCGAAGAGTGTGCAAAGCTTTAAGGAAAAGTTGGACAAATACAGATACGGAGACGGGACGACACAAGCGTAGGCCCAGGCCCTGTAAAGCTACAACTAGGTAAATACAACTAGGCAAATACACACACACACACACACACACACACACACACACACACACACACACACACACACACACACGCTCATTACACACCTCTTTCCATTCACAGGTGAGGTGGCCAGCCAGCAGGAGACAGTAACAGTGGCAGAAGCTCAGGAATCAAGACTTTATCAGCAGCAGCAGAGGCAGGATGACCCAAGACTTACTCTGCCCAGGACCAAGAATTATAGTAACAGTAGCCGTGGTAATAGTAGTAGTAGTAGTAGTAATAGTAGTACTGTAGTGCGGCGACTATGCCTGTTGAACGAGGCTCCCAAAACCCACTTAGCCAGTGGGGTACCTCTTTGGCCGACTCGGTAAGGAGTGGTTTCTCCGTCACGCTGGTCGCGGGTTCAATCCCAGGCAGCCGGCGAATACCCTCACCTTGTTGTGATTAATTTCTTGTGTGTTTCCTTACACGCAGAGGACGTGTGGGACTGAGAGAGTAATAGAAAACAGAGAATAGAAAATCTCATTAAAGTAGTAGTAGTAGTATTTGTAGTAGTAGTATTTGTAGCAGTAGTATTTGTAGCAGTAGTATTTGTAGCAATAGCAGTAGTAGTAGTAGTAGTAACAGTAGTAGTGGTGTGCATGATTCCAAACTCCACCCTTCTGCTCTTCCTCCTAATTTATAGTTTGTTCTGTTCTCTGTTCATGTTTTTCCTCCTTTCTGATATCCTTCCCTCATGTCTCCTCTTTGTTATATCATTTCCTCTCCCTTTTATACCATTTTTCCTTAATTTTCTTCTTCCTAATATTTATATTTTTCTCTCTTCTGTTTCTCCGCTTCTTCCTCCCATAACCCTCTCTTTACCTTCTTACTGTTCATTTCCCATTTCCTTCTGGTCCTCCTCCTCTTTCTCCTATTTCCCTCTCTTTATTCTCCTTATTGTTCATTTTATGTTTTTCTACTTGGTCTTCTAATTTTCCTCTTCCTGTTTTCCTGTCCTGCCAAATATTCTTCCATCATTCCCCTGCGTCTGGCTTCTCTGCACCTCCTGTTCTGCTCTGTTTCCTTCCTACTTTACATCTCCATTCCTCCTCCTCCTCCTTTTCCTATTCCTTCGTTTCCATGTTTCCCATCTCAGTTTCCTTCCATTCTCCTCCTCCTTTATGATTTTGAAGGAAACTTAGATTTCTCTCTCTCTCTCTCTCTCTCTCTCTCTCTCTCTCTCTCTCTCTCTCTCTCTCTCTCTCTCTCTCTCTCTCTCTCTCTCTCTCTCTCTCTCTCTCTCTCTCTCTCTCTCTCTCTCAGGGGGAAGACTTACACACAGTTATTTTCTTATTTCATTTATTAACATATTTCTTGATACATTTTATTGTTCTCCTGATCAAAGCCTGGGTGGGAAGGGAGAGGGAGATGCTTTCTCTGTCTCACACACAGAGACACACAGACCATGAATTCAAAGCAAAATTGGACAAAAGCAGATATGAAGACATGCCAGTACAAGATTAGCTCAAATCATGTGTACTACAACCAGGTAATCACACGCACACACACATTTCTAATAGGAGTGGGGTCACTTCAGAGAGTAAGGGGGAGGAGGTCTTATCTATATGGGGGGGCATGTGTCTGTGGGTTTGTAAACATTCTGTGGGAGACATCCTGTGGGTCCTGTGAACGAGAGAGAGAGAGAGAGAGAGAGAGAGAGAGAGAGAGAGAGAGAGAGAGAGAGAGAGAGAGAGAGAGAGAGAGAGAGAGAGAGAGAGAGAGAGAGAGAGAGAGAGAGAGAGAGAGAGAGAGAGAGAGAGAGAGAGAGAGAGAGAGAGAGAGAGAGAGAGAGAGAGAATTTTCGGACCACTAAGCATATGCAACCCACATGCATGCAATATCAACTTGGGTTACTACTAAAGTGAAACCATTTTAGCGAGTCCATTGGGGCGTTGGTTCATCAAGGGTCCTGTCCTCCCCTCTGCTCTGCCACACAGTCCCAACACCTATTTTTTCCTCTCATGTGTTGCCTGTAGCTAGCACATGAGAGGAAGGGACAGGTGTTGGGATTGTGTGGCAAGGTGGATGGGAGGAAAGGACCCAAGGAAGCTAAAATGGTTTCACTATACCAATACTTAAATCATTACTGCTATTTCTGCTGCTACTGCTACTACTACTATTACTACTACTACAATTATTACAACTACTATATTACTGCTATTTCTGCTGTTGTTGCTACTACTACTACTACTACTACCACTACTTCAACTGCTATGGCCACATATAAATAAAATGCCATTCTTTCCGTCTTCTATCGATATTTTCACGCTGACTGCTCTTCTGAACTTGCTAACTACATGCCTCCCCCCTCCCGCGGCCTTGCCTCACATGACTTTCTAATCAAGCTCATCCCTATACTGTCCCTTATACAAGAGTTAACCAGCATCTTCACTCTTTCATCCCTCTCGCTGGTAAACTCTGGAACAATCTTCCTTCATCTGTATTTCCTCCTGCCTACGACTTGAACTCTTTCAAGAGGAGGGTATCAGGACACCTCTCTTTATGGTCACTCCTCTGTACTCCATTCAGGAGCAGCAAGTAGCGGGCTTTTTTTTCATTATTATTTTTTATGCCCTTGAACTGTCTCCTTTGTTGTAAAAAATATAATAATTATTCATCTCAGGTACATAAAAAGACATCTGGCTCTGTAAGTAAAAATAAAGTTATTTCTAATAATATACTGTGATTTTTAGTAACTTTGCTTCTTGTGAAGACTTTCTATTGGGAAACGTTGAAGGCCATGAGGAGGAAAGAGAAGAATCAGGCAGAATGTGCAAGTGTGATGGAAGGGAGATCATGTGTCCTTCCCTGAAAGATTTAAAGCATTGCACTCGGTCACCAGCCAGCCAGACACACACACACACACACACACACACACACACACACACACACACACACACACACACACACACACACACACACACACACACACACACACACACACACATGCAAGACACTTGGTCTGCTGCTTGATCCAGAGTACCCATTGCAAAGAGGCTTGGAGGACAACACTGAAGTCTTCTCCCCTGTACAAGCAGCATGACTGGTGAAGCTTTCCTCAACAGACAAACTACTAATGGTGTCTCTCTTCTCCAAGGAGTCGTGGTAACTACATTTTCACCTTTCAGCTCACCCCTGCAGGAAGGTTTGCATAGAAATGACACTTTCTCTTGAGCGTTCCCCTCGGCTGCTGAAGCGTTTTCAAAATCACACAAAGAAGTAAAGAGAGCACCTTGCTGGGATCCTGCTTAAGCCTGACCTCCATTCTGGCCAGCAGCAGTATTTTGTAGCCAGTTTTATGTAAAATGTCTCCTGGTGACTGTAGTGCTGCTTCCTGCCTGTGTGCATGACTCACTGTTAAACATACCTCTTTGGAGCTGGTCCAGGCTGCTCTCCTCACCCACACTGTGAGGCCCGGGTGAACGCTCTAGTGGTCTCCAGCGAGCAAAACTTGCATCATCTATCGAGGGTAAAATTCTCCACACTCACCGATGCCGGGTGTGTTTCCGCCCAGCTCTGTCCCCATCAGCGAGTCGTTCACGGAGGGCGACTCGGAGCCTGATGGCAATTAAAGGGGAGGGAGTGCGCAAGTCTTCGTTTCCGTAACCTGGAAGTACAAAGTGAACGGTCAAATACGAAACAGAACTTCAACCAAGAAATAGCTAGAAAAAAATAAGAAAAAAGCAGGGACAAAACAGGGAGAGGAATGAATTGGCAAAGTTATGTGAGTCATCCCCAAAGACACTCTTCCATCCATGTGATAGGGCCTCCAGGGGCGTGGGGTGTGAAGGCAGAAGAGGTGGGCAAGTGCGGTATTTAGTGCGGTAGTGCCACATCACAAAAAAAGTACATAATACACAAACACATAATGAATCACCTTGACGCAAACAACATCCTTACTGACTCACAACACGGCTTTCGACCTAAACGCTCATGTGAATCGCAACTCATTACTATATATCACGACATTTCGAGGCTACTTGACCGACGTGACATTAAACAAGTTGACAGTATTGTTTAGATTTTGCCAATGCCTTCGACAAAGTCCCGCACAAAAGACTGACATTAAAATTGAAATACTACGGTATTTCAGGACCTATTCTTCACTGGATCACTGCATTTCTTACTAACAGGACTCAACGTGTTCTTCTTGACGGATCTTCATCCGACACGGTCCCTGTTTCTTCAGGTGTCCCACAAGACACCGTTCGAGGCCCCCTTCTTTTCCTCCTGTACATTAACGATCTTCCACTGTTAACGCCTAACTCTTCCAACAGACTATTTGCCGACGATAGTTTACTCTTTAGAGCAGTAAAGACTACTGACGACTGCAGACTACTGCAAAACGACTTGGACGCCCTCGAGCGGTGGGAACGCACCTGGCAGATGCACTTCCGACCAGACAAATGCAAACTTTTAAGATTCACCAGAGAGCACAACCCCATCCATCACACCTACACTCTCCACAATTCAAATTTAGAATCAGTTCACACACACACAAGTACCTTGGCATCCATCTCTCAACTAACTTGAAATTCAACACCCACATAGACCATATCAGTGCCACAGCCAACAGAACACTGGGGTTCCTGAGGAGGAATTTACCTAGCTGCACACCTGACATTAAACACATAGTTTATGACACACTTGAGACCAACACTGGAATACTGCTCCACGGTGTGGGATCCTTACACACACAGAAACATTGATAGGTTAGAACAAATCAACACCAAGGCGGCAAGGTTCATTACAAACAATTACACTCGAACGCCTGGCATCACAACACGGATCAAACAACAGATAAACATGGACCCTCTTCACATACGCAGGCAAGCACACAGACTTACACTTATGTACAAGATCACAAACACTCACATTGACATTGACCCACAAACATACCTACACAAGGCAAACAGTCAACGTGCTCGTAACACACACATCCATAAATACCAAACATATCATACTAACACTGACGCATACAAGCACTCATACTTTCCACGCACCATACGTGACTGGAACAGCCTCCCTCAACAGATTTTAGACTGCGATACAATAGACTCATTCAAAAAACAAATACACACTCACTTGTCACCACAACACACCAACAGTAACAATTACACTTGATTCACTTCCCTCCCCTGCACACTCGGCTCCCCCGTCCCCCCAACAGCCAACACATATGCGTGTTATGCACCATACAGGTGCCCTGCGCATTATTATCCAGATCCAGATCCCGCACTACCGCAAAATTTCTGAAAATACTGCACTACCGCGGGCCGCACTAAAAAATCCTGCGGTACTTTTTTGCGGTACTTTGAAAACTATCGAAGACGACATTTGCAGAGCGGCATGTCCACAGATTTTTTTTTTTTTTTACGGTGAGTCGGACTCAATCAGTCAATCGGTATCAGTCATCAGAATCAGTGATTTAATCATTCTGACTTTTCAGTTATTGTTCAAAATCAAATACTAAATAGACAGACTAAACTACTACACTGCGAGTCTTCTTTAAGAGTGTGGAGGTGGAATTTTAAGGTGAGGGCTTGGTGGATTATGCAGAGCAGGAAAGGAATAGCACTGCACAAGTGGGGGCACTGGTGGAGGGACATCAGGGGATGCTAGTGGGTGGATGTGGTAATAAACCTCTTAAAAATAGGTGGAATGATTTGGACTGGTGAGAAAAAAAAAACAATACGCAGGTAATCAACGACATGGCAGCTGATTGGGTGGATGAACATTGGGCGGATTATTATTATTATTATTATAATGGAGGTACAGAAGAGGAAGCTGTTGGGTGGACGTGGACCCCAGGAATGGCTGGAGTGAGTTAGGCTGGTTAGGTACAAGTAAACAATGCACACACATACTAGCATTAAAACAGATCCTGACCCTGAAAACATCGCTCCCGAGCCTCAACACAGATTCACAGCCTTAGCTTAACCACAGTGCACGACACTCACCGTCACCTGAACGACAAGTGTCTCCGCTGCCTCCACACCGTCCCCACAGCCTTCACACGCCGGGTTCCCTCCTTGACTGACAACTGTTCTCCTCTTCTCCTCCCTCTTGCTCCCCTCCCTCCCCCTTCCTTTAGGATCGGTTATTCCCCCCTTACTCCTTCTCCTTTCTTTTTTTCTCTTCAACTTCATAACTATCACTACTTCCTCCTCCCGCTCCCTCTCCTCCCACTCCCTCTCTATAATATCCTAATAACCCCTTTTCCCTCGCCTTCTCCAACTACGTAACTATCACTTCACCTCTTCCTCCTCCTTCGACCTTGTTTCCTAATTACCTCCTCCTCCTCCTCCTTGTTCCTTAGTTCCCTCCCACTCTCCTCCTTAACACTTGCTGCTGCTCCAACTACATAACTATCCATACCTAACCATCATTTCACTACTCCTTCCTCTTCCTCCTAGTTTCATTACCTTCCCCTCCTCCTCCTCCTGTTCCTCATTCCTAATAATTTAATAACTCTCCTCAACATTCTCAGACGTCAAATTCTCTTTGCAAATTAGCGTTGACAAGCGCTAAGTCGCTCCTCTGGCCAGGGAAGTGAAGGGGAAATCAAAACTGTAGCGGTGATAGGGATTAAGACGCCAGGCTGCGAACGGACCAATTGTTTTCCCACGCTGTGCTTGTATGGGCAGTAAACGACCCCCGCAGAGGTGGACAGGGAGTGTGTCAGGGCTCTCGGGGTGCAGGCAACAGTCCGGCTACAGCTGCATCTTCTGGTGTATAAGAGGAGGCGGGAGATAGTGTTACAGCATTGTAAAAGAGGAACAGGAGGAGGTAATGAAATTAAGTGGAGGAGGAGGTGGAGGTAGTGAAGTGATAGTTCTGTATAGTGAGAATGAGGAGAAGCGAGAGTGGAGAGTTAAAAGGCATCATGAGAGGAACAGGAGGAGGAGGAGGAGGAGGAGGCGATAAAGAAACGAGGACGAAGAAGAAATGCTAGCACGCTGGTTTTGTTTTCTCGCCTAGCTAATCAGTGACAGCCTCGCGGTGATGGGAGGTCAGGCAAACGAACACCAATTTATATGTAAGCAAGCCACGTCGCCTGTAACTGGAATGGGTCTGAGGTCATTATTGATTTCACGCAGTTGTTTAGGAGTGAAATTGCATAAAAAAATCAAACTCGTCCCGTGATCATGTTTCTATTATGGACACTGAACTTTTTTTTTTTTTTTTTTTTTTTACAGCAAAGGAGACAGCTCAAGGGCACAAAAAAGTAAACATTAATAAAAAAAAAGCCCGCTACTCGCTGCTCCTAAAAATAATCCAAAGAGGTGGCCGAAAGATAGGTCAGTTTCGGGAGGAGAGGTGTCCTGATATCCTCCTCTTGAAAGAGTTCAAGTCATAGGCAGGAGGAAATACAGATGAAGGAAGATTGTTCCAGAGTTTACCAGCGTGAGGGATGAAAGAGTGAAGATGCTGGTTAACTCTTGCATAAGGGGTTTGGACAGTATAGGGATGAGCATGAGTAGAAAGTCGAGTGCAGCGGGGCCGCGGGAGGGGGGGAGGCATGCAGTTAGCAAGTTCAGAAGAGCAGTCAGCGTGGAAATATCGATAGAAGATAGAAAGAGAGGCAACATTGCGGCGGAATTTAAGAGGTAGAAGACTATCAGTATGAGGAGGAGAGCTGATGAGACGAAGAGCCTTTGCCTCCACTCTGTCCAGAAGAGCTGTGTGAGTGGAGCCCCCCCACACATGAGATGCATACTCCATACGAGGGCGGACAAGGCCCCTGTATATGGACAGCAACTGTGCAGGGGAGAAGAACTGGCGGAGACGGTACAGAACGCCCAGCCTCGAGGAAGCTGATTTAGTAAGAGATGAGATATGAAGTTTCCAGTTGAGATTTTGAGTTAAGGATAGACCGAGGATGTTTAGTGTTGAGGAAGGTGATAGCTGGGTGTTGTCAAAGAATAGGGATAGTTGGTTGGAAGATTGTGTCGAGTGGATAGGTGGAGAAACTGTGTTTTGAGGCGTTGAAGGACACCAGGTTCTTCTTGCCCCAATCGGAAATAATATTAAGGTCTGAGGCTAAGCGTTCTGCAGCCTCCAGCCTCGAGTCGTTAAGTTCCTGTGGGTCTTCTATTAAAAGAAGTTGAATAATGCAGAGTGGAATCATCGGCGTAGGAATGGATAGGACAGTTCGTTTTGGAAAGAAGATCATCAATGAACAACAGAAAAAGAGTGGGAGATAGGACAGAACCCTGTGGGACACCATTGTTAATAGATTTAGGGGAAGAACAGTGACCGTCTACCACGGCAGAAATAGAACGGTCAGAAAGGAAACTGGAGATAAAGGTACAGAGAGAAGGATATAAACCGTAGGAGGGTAGTTTAGAAAGCAAAGATTTGTGCCAGACCCTATCAAAAGCTTTTGATATGTCCAGCGCAATAGCAAAAGTTTCACCGAAACGGCTAAGAGAGGATGACCAAGAGTCAGTTAAGAAGGCTAGAGATCACCAGTAGAACGCCACTTGCGGAACCCATACTGGCGATCAGATAGAAGGTCAGAAGTGGAAAGGTGCTTTTGAATCTTCCGGTTAAGGATTGATTCAAAAGCTTTAGATAGACAAGAAAGTAAAGCAATAGGACGGTAGTTTGAGGGATTGGAGCGGTCACCCTTCTTAGGTACAGGCTGTATGAAGGCATACTTCCAGCAAGAAGGAAAGGTAGATGTTGACAGGCAGAGGCGAAAGAGTTTGACCAGGCAGGGTGACAGCACGGAGGCACAGTTTTTAAGGACAATAGGAGGCACTCCATCAGGTCCATAAGCCTTCTGAGGATTGAGGCCAGAGAGGGCATAGAAAACATCATTTTGAAGAATCTTTATAACAGGCATAAAGGAGTCAGAGGGGAGATGAGTAGGAGGAATATGCCCAGAATCGTCCAGAGTGGAGTTTTTAGAAAAAGTTTGAGAGAAGACGTCAGCCTTAGAGATAGATGAGACGGCAGTGTTGCCGTCAGGACTGAGGAGTGGAGGGAAAGATGAAGAAGTGAAGTTGGAGGAGATGTTTTTGGCTAGATGCCAGAAGTCACGGGAAGAGTTAGATTTTGAACGGCAAACACACACACACACACACACACACTCACACTCACACTCACACTCACTCTCACTCTCACTCTCTCCATTCTTATCTCCCTCTTATTCTTTCATTCGTTGCCATATTTGTTAGTTTATTTGAGTGTATCTTCATATAATCTTTTCCACCCTACGCAGACCTCCTCCTCCCTCCCTCCCTCCTTCTTTCTCCTCCACCATCTCTCTGGTTCCCTTGTTCTACTCTCCCTCACTATTTTCCTTCCTTGCTTCCATCTTTCCAGTCTCCTCCTTCATTTCCCTTTCCTTCTCCTTCTCCCTCTTTCCTCTTCTTCCCCATCTCCCTGACACCTATCCTTTCCTTCCTAATTTTACATCGTTTCATCCTCCTTTCCTCTTACTCCCTCGGTCTCTCATCTCCCTCTTCCTCCCTCCCTCCCACTCTCCTTCGTCCATGGTGGGTTGAGATAGATGCCTGAATGTCAAATGATAGAAAAAAAAATTGTGTTCGGAGAGAGAGAGAGAGAGAGAGAGAGAGAGAGAGAGAGAGAGAGAGAGAGAGAGAGAGAGAGAATGTACCGATTACTTTTTCTTTTTTTATGTTACGTTCATGTTTATTTTTTCAGTATAGGCTATAACTGTAATTCTTATTTTAATTCATACCTTTTCCGTTCATAAATTATATTCAAAACACACACACACACACACACACACACACACACACACACACACACACACACACACACACACACACACACACTTTCGGACTGTGGAGTTTTTAAATAAAAAACGGGAAAAAATTCTTTGAGGGAAAAAGGAGGGGGAAAAGGGAAAATTATAAGAATGAATATAACAGAGGAGAAAAGTAAATAAGAGAAAACAGAAAAGGGAAAAGAAGTGAGAAATTAATATAAAACCAAGACACTGGAAAATAATAAGGGAAAGTTATATAAAAAGGATATTGATAAAATTAATATAAAACAAACGCAATGAGCGGCAAGAAGGGTAATGAGAGCAGTACAAAACAGTAAACCGTTAAGAGAACAAATTACTCTTAATGACCCAATCTAAGGCTATTAAAAGAGATTCGGATACTGTATTTCTGCTATTGCGGTGGGTTTGTTATGATTTTTGAGGCTTTTAAAATACAAAGATCCAAGCGGCTGGGGAGGAGGAAGAGGAGGAAGAAGAGGAAAGAGAGGAAGATTGAGATGGAAACGGAGATGGAAATAAGGGGATGAGGAAGAAAGAGAAGAAGAAGAAGGAGATTGAAACAGATGAAAAGAGGAGGAGGAGGAGGGAGATGGAAACGGAGATGGGAAGAGGAGAAGAAGATGCAAACGTAGATGGAAGATGAAGCGCCCGACAGGAATATGCAGTAAGTAAAAGCGAGAGAAAGACGAGCAGCGTGAGAGATGGAGGAGACGGCAGCGATGAAGGGAGGAGCGAGGAGAGAATGGGAGAGGAAGGCCACGAGGGACAGACAAGCCAGAGGGAGTCACAGGAGCGAGGAGAGGATGGGAGAGGAAGGACACGAGGGACACACAAGCCAGAGGGAGTCACGGGAGCGAGGAGAGGATGGGAGAGGAAGGACAGACAAGCCAGAGGGAGTCACAGGAGCGAGGAGAGGATGGGAGAGGAAGGACAGACAAGCCAGAGGGAGTCACAGGAGCGAGGAGAGGATGGGAGAGGAAGGACAGACAAGCCAGAGGGAGTCACAGGAGCGAGGAGAGGAGGAAGATGGGAGGCGAACGACGACGAAGAGGATGGAAGGGAAACAAAAAGAAAAAAAAAACTCAATATTAGTGAATGAAAAAAAACGAGTCAATAAAATATTCAAGATATAGACAATTATGATGAAAACAAGGAGGAAAATAGAAATAAATGTGTAAGTATAAAGATGAAAAACAAGAAAAATACACCAAAAGACGTATAAGAGATGAAATAAAATACAAATGAATAAGAACAAGGAAATGCAAGAAGACAAAAAGAGAAAGAAATAAGTCCCCAACGAAATACTCCCCCCCCAAAAAAAAGGAGATACAATGACAAAGAAGATAAAAGAAAGGAGGAAGAAAACACGCACGTCACAAAACATTTTAAACACACACAAGACAAAGAAATCTAAGATGAATGGAAGGACTGCATGGACGAAGAAAGTGATGATGAAGAATTAATGAACCAATGAAAGTAGAACACGAAAAATTATGAAATTCTTTTCCCCAGACAGCAGCAGAGCGAGTGAGCCTCACCCAAGACTCCACCCTGGCAGAGGTGGTGGCAAAATTCCACCTCCTCGATAAACTCCTGGTAAACTGACGACATTCTCTGACGGGCTCACCAGCCCGTACCCTACCCTAGGAGGACAAATCAATAACATCTCTCGTCACTTATGCGATATTTTTTATCATCGAAGTAAAATACGCTAGGATTTTTTTTTTGCAAAATCTCCATACATTCTCACGCACCAAAATGGAAAAGTAGCTGTTAATACTCCTGACCAAAAATCCCAGAATCAAGAAATCACAGAACAAAAAGAGCGGCTAATCACACTGACGTGATTTCTTCATGTATGAATAAAAACCCACACTGGCAGACAATAGTTATATTTTTTACCAAACAGTTTCGGTGGACACTGCCACCATCTCCAGTGGTGTAAAGGAAGAGTATAAGTAGTTACAATGGTTTACAATTCTCCTTATATACACAACGGAACGAGTAGCCTACCTAAGTATGGGAGGGGCTGGACAGAGAGGGAAGGGTGCGTTCGTCAGGTCTGGGGGAGGGAAGTGAGGTCACGGCCCCGCCCCAACGCTGCGGCGTTGGGGCGTAGGATTAGGGATTAGCAAAATACAATCTAACTGACAAACAGGAAAAAAAATAAAAACCGACCCATCTTGTCCTTATCACGTTTTTCCTTTTTGTTTTTATTTATCAAGTTGGAGGAACTGGCGGTCGAGCTGATTTTTAATGAATCAATCTTACTGCACTGGACGCTGAAGGATATAGTTTATTCCATTCTCGCCCTTAACTAACTTGTTTACACTTACTATAACAAATGTTGTGTGCCATTATTTCTCGTCTGAACGTATCATCAATCAAAAACAATTTAGATTTGGGTTTTGGTCCACATTAGTAAAGCCAGTGAGTATTTTGGAGCACACATTTTGTCGCACACCTAATTTAGCAATGTGCATTGCCTAGTCGGGAGACCAACACTGTATCGCATATTATAAATGGGGTCTGACCAAGCTATTGTAAGTATTACATCTTCATTTGTAACAAAGAAAAGTTTATCTTCATGAAGCCAAGCATTTTATTCATTTCGTTGCATCAATGCATTGCTTTGAAAATTGAGGTTTGACAATTTTGACACCCAGGCCCTCGGCACACTGAACGCTTTTGAGTTCAACGCCACGCTTTCATAATCAAACTATTTTTTGTACCAATCGGAAAACCTGACACTTATCTACATTAAGTAAATGGAGAACCTGACATTTTATGCAACCTTCTTGGAGGCTTTGTCTTCATCAGTGAGGGCATAATTACCAGTCTTTGTGTCATCAAATTTACTCCTAAGATTACCGAGTCTAACGTCAACGTCATTGATATAACTGGCCAAGAACCGAGCCCTGAAGGACACCACTAGTGACGGGCATCCACTCTGAGTTAAATCAATCTATAGTCACTCTATGCTGTCTGTTGTTCAACCAACATGCAGTCCATTGGCATACTTTACCGTCAATACCTAGCTGCTTTTTAAATTAAGTAATTTATGGTGTGGAACTTATCAAATGCTTTCCGAAAATCAAGATAGAATATATCCAGTGACTTGGTTACTTTATAAGCTGAGAAAGAGGTCGTCATAAAAGGTTAAATAGGTTCAACGAACATGATCTCTTGTTACGGAAGCCATGTTGAGAATCCTTAATAAATGAGTGGCTTTCATGGTAACTCACAATTTTGTCTAATTTGCTCTCGAGTAACTTACCTACTAGTGAAGTCAGACTAATGGACCAATAATTCTTAAAAATCGGTGTTACGCAATCCATTTTCCAGTCAGAGGGGACGAGGTCTTGTCGCAGGGACATGTTGTGGCCAGGCTGCCAATTCAGGGTTTGTAAAGTCTTCGTAGTCGCTGTAAGGAAAATGGCGTCATATTTGAATTACTTTAGCCTATTCTCCCTGATAAGGCTACATTAATAAAGGTTATATTAATTAAGCGATGCATGGTGCACATTACTAAGAATTTGACATGCTGTACAACGAAATTATAACTTTTTCTATAGATTGACGCCTGAAATACACTGCGCAGTGTAATGTATTTCTTATCATTGACTAAAAATTGGTAAATAAGCATTTGAAATTCACACTGCTTATTATTGGGTACTGAGCAAGACTTGAGCTCCTGGGCTATATCAGAGAACAGCTTTAGCAGACGCTTGTGCTTGTGGCAGTCAGCATGTCCAGGCTGGGCTGGGCTTGATAAACTGTCCTGGAAGTCAATAAAAGGGTTAATAGGTGTGTGGTGGATAGAATGGTGGATGGAGGTGGAAGACAGGAAATACCCGACACCTGAAAGCAGAGGGACGAGTGCCGGAGAACAACTGGAAGGCCGTGGGTGACAGGTAACTGTCTTACAATAGGCTGAAAGGAACTGAAATGGCACCAAATGGCTGGGTGGAAGATAGACTGAATGGAGATGGAAGTTGAGGTGGACATTGTGGATTATACGGAGCAAAAGACCACACAGCAAAAGTTAAAAGTACACATTTCATGAATGCTAAAATGATAAGAAATGATTGTGTATTCACAATCCACATACTATTTTTGGCCAGCATTACTATAGCATTTACACTAGTTAGAATTATAACTATCAATTAATATTCATAGAAATGCACTTTTTTTGCCAGCATTGCTAAGCTCTTTAAACTAAATTTATAAATATAAACTAAATACTCATAGATATCCATTGACTGATTTTAGCCAACATTTCTATAGCTTTTTTTTTACCAACTTATTGATTTCAATCTTAATACTCAGAAATTAATTTACACAAAACATTAAAAAAAAAAAATGAAGGTTTAAGATACTTCTAGGACTGACTGGAGGAAAAGCAGATTACTTTACACAAAACATCAAAAAAAAATGAAGGTTTAAGATACTTCTAGGACTGACTGGAGAAAAAGCAGAACAAATTCACCCAAACGTGTCAAATGAAAATAAAAAAAATAAAAACTTAGGGAGTCTGTGGACTTGACAAGGCAGCTCAGGGACCCAGGATTGATATCAATCTTAATAATCAGAAATTACTTTACACAAAACAAAAACAAAAAAAAATGAAGGTTTAAGATACTTCTAGGACTGACTGGAGAAAAAGCAGAACAAATTCACCTTGTCAAGTCCGTGGACTTGACAAGGCAGCTCAGGGACCCAGGAGCAGGGCAACCCTCGAGTCTTACGGGGGGGGCGTCACGGGGCTGGAGGAGACTGGTAGAAGTGGGCTGGGCTGGAGGAGACTGGTAGATGTGGGCTGGGCTGGAGGAGACCGGTAGAAGTGGGCTGGGCTGGAGGAGACTAGTAGAAGTGGGCTGGGCTGGAGGAGACTGGTACACGTGGGCTGGGCTGGAGGAGACTGGTACACGTGGGCTGGGCTGGAGGAGACTGGTACACGTGGGCTGGGCTGGAGGAGACTGGTACAAGTGGGCTGGGCTGGAGGAGACTGGTACAAGTGGGCTGGGCTGGAGGAGACTGGTACAAGTGGGCTGGGCTGAGGAGACTGGGCAAGTGGGCTGGGCTGGAGGAGACTGGTACAAGTGGGCTGGGCTGGAGGAGACTGGTACAAGTGTGCTGGGCTGGAGGAGACTGGTACAAGTGGGCTGGGCTGGAGGAGACTGGTACAAGTGGGCTGGGCTGGAGGAGACTGGTACAAGTGGGCTGGGCTGGAGGAGACTGGTACAAGTGGGCTGGGCTGGAGGAGACTGGTACAAGTGGGCTGGGCTGGAGGAGACTGGTACAAGTGGGCTGGGCTGGAGGAGACTGGTACAAGTGGGCTGGGCTGGAGGAGACTGGTACAAGTGGGCTGGGCTGGAGGAGACTGGCAGAAGTGGGCTGGGCTGGAGGAGACTGGTAGAAGTGGGCTGGACTGAGGAGACTGGTACAAGTGGGCTGGGCTGGAGGAGACTGGTACAAGTGGGCTGGGCTGGAGGAGACTGGTACAAGTGGGCTGGGCTGGAGGAGACTGGTACAAGTGGGCTGGGCTGGAGGAGACTGGTACATGTGGGCTGGGCTGGAGGAGACTGGTACAAGTGGGCTGGGCTGGAGGAGACTGGTACAAGTGGGCTGGGCTGGAGGAGACTGGTACAAGTGGGCTGGGCTGGAGGAGACTGGTACAAGTGGGCTGGGCTGGAGGAGACTGGAAGAAGTGGGCTGGGCTGGAGGAGACTGGTACAAGTGGGCTGGGCTGGAGGAGACTGGTACAAGTGGGCTGGGCTGGAGGAGACTGGTACACGTGGGTTGGGCTGGAGGAGACTGGTACACGTGGGTTGGGCTGGAGGAAACTGGTAGAAGTGGGCTGGGCTGGAGGAGACTGGTACACGTGGGTTGGGCTGGAGGAGACTGGTACACGTGGGCTGGGCTGGAGGAGATTGAAGAAGATGGGCTGGGCTGGAGGAGACTGGTGAAGGGGCTGGGCTGGAGGAGATTGGTAGAAGTGGGCTGGGCTGGAGGAGACTGGTGAAGTGGGCTGGGCTATAGAAGGCTGGTAGAAGTGGGCTGGGCTATAGGAGGCTGGTAGAAGTGGGGTGGGCTATAGAAGGCTGGTAGAAGTGGGGTGGGATGGAGGAGACTGGTAGAAGTGGGCTGGGCTGGAGAAGACTGTAGAAGTGGGCTGGGCTGGAGGAGACTGGTACACATGGGTTGGGCTGGAGGAGACTGGTACACGTGGGTTGGGCTGGAGGAGACTGGTACACGTGGGCTGGGCTGAGGAGATTGGTAGAAGTGGGCTGGGCTGGAGGAGACTGGTAGAAGTGGGCTGGGCTGGAGGAGAATGGTAGAAGGGGGCTGGGCTGGAGGAGACTGGTAGAAGCGGGCTGGGCTAGAAGGCTGGTAGAAGTGGGCTGGGCTAGGAGGCTGGTAGAAGTGGGCTGGGCTATAGAAGGCTGGTAGAAGTGGGCTGGGATGGAGGAGACTGGTAGAAGTGGGCTGGGTTGGAGGAGACTGGTAGAAGTGGGCTGGGCTGGAGGAGACTGGTACAAGTGGGGTGGGCTGGAGGAGACTGGTAGAAGTGGGCTGGGCTGGAGGAGACTGGTAGAAGTGGGGTGGGCTGGAGGAGACTGGTACAAGTGGGCTGGGCTGGAGGAGACTGGTACAAGTGGGCTGGGCTGAGGAGACGGGTACAAGTGGGGTGGGCTGGAGGAGACTGGTACAAGTGGGCTGGGCTGGAGGAGACTGGTACAAGTGGGCTGGGCTGGAGGAGACTGGTACAAGTGGGCTGGGCTTGAGGAGACTGGTACAAGTGGGCTGGGCTGGAGGAGACTGGTACAAGTGGGCTGGGCTGGAGGAGACTGGTACAAGTGGGCTGGGCTGTAGAAGCCTGGTAGAAGTGGGCTGGGCTGGAGAAGACTGGTAGAAGTGGGCTGGGCTGGAGGAGACTGGTACAAGTGGGCTGGGCTGGAGGAGACTGGTATAAGTGGGCTGGGCTGGAGGAGACTGGTACAAGTGGGGTGGGCTGGAGGAGACTGGTACAAGTGGGGTGGACTGGAGGAGACTAGTAGAAGTGGGCTGGGCTGGAGGAGACTGGTAGAAGTGGGCTGGGCTGGAGAAGACTGGTACACGTGGGCTGGGCTGGAGGAGACTGGTAGAAGTGGGCTGGGCTGGAGAAGACTGGTACACGTGGGGTGGGCTGGAGGAGACTGGTAGAAGTGGGCTGGGCTGGAGGAGACTGGTAGATGTGGGCTGGGCTGGAGTAGACTGGTATAAGTGAGATGGGCTGGAGTAGACTGGTAGATGTGGGGTGGGCTGGAGGAGACTGGTAGAAGTGAGATGGGCTGGAGGAGACTGGTAGAAGTGGGCTGGGCTGGAGGAGACTGGTAGAAGTGGGCTGGGCTGGAGGAGACTGGTAGAAGTGGGCTGGGCTGGAGGAGACTGGTAGAAGTGGGCTGGGCTGGAGGAGACTGGTAGAAGTGGGCTGGGCTGGAGGAGACTGGTAGAAGTGGGCTGGGCTGGTGGAGACTGGTAGTTGTGGGGTGGGCTGGAGGAGACTGGTTGAAGTGGGCTGGGCTGGAGGAGACTGGTAGAAGTGGGCTGGGCTGGAGGAGACTGGTAGAAGTGGGCTGGGCTGGAGGAGACTGGTAGAAGTGGGCTGGGCTGGAGGAGACTGGTAGAAGTGGGCTGGGCTATAGAAGGCTGGTAGAAGTGGGCTGGGCTATAGGAGGCTGGTAGAAGTGGGGTGGGCTATAGAAGGCTGGTAGAAGTGGGGTGGGATGGAGGAGACTGGTAGAAGGGGGCTGGGCTGGAGGAGATTGGTAGAAGTGGGCTGGGCTGGAGGAGACTGGTACACATGGGTTGGGCTGGAGGAGACTGGTACACGTGGGATGGGCTGGAGGAGACTGGTACACGGGCTGGGCTGGAGGAGATTGGTAGAAGTGGGCTGGGCTGGAGGAGACTGGTAGAAGGGGGCTGGGCTGGAGGAGAGTGGTAGAAGTGGGGTTGGCTGGAGGAGACTGGTGAAGGGCTGGGCTAGAAGGCTGGTAGAAGTGGGCTGGGCTATAGGAGGCTGGTAGAAGTGGGCTGGGCTATAGAAGGCTGGTAGAAGTGGGCTGGGATGGAGAAGACTGGTAGAAGTGGGCTGGGTTGGAGGAGACTGGTAAGTGGGCTGGGCTGGAGGAGACTGGCACAAGTGGGGTGGCTGGAGGAGACTGGTAGAAGTGGGCTGGGTTGGAGGAGACTGGTAGAAGTGGGGTGGGCTGGAGGAGACTGGTACAAGTGGGCTGGGCTGGAGGAGACTGGTACATGGGCTGGGCTGGAGGAGACTGGTACAAGTGGGGTGGGCTGGAGGAGACTGGCAGTGGCTGGGCTGGAGGAGACTGGTACAAGTGGGCTGGGCTTGAGGAGACTGGTACAAGTGGGCTGGGCTGGAGGAGACTGGAGACTGGCAAGTGGGCTGGGCTGGAGGAGACTGGTAGAAGTGGGCTGGGCTGAAGACTGGTAGAAGTGGGCTGGGCTGGAGGAGACTGGTACAAGTGGGCTGGGCTGGAGGAGACTGGTACAAGTGGGCTGGGCTGGAGGAGACTGGTACAAGTGGGGTGGGCTGGAGGAGACTGGTACAAGTGGGG
The DNA here is from genome assembly GCF_024679095.1 of Eriocheir sinensis. Lineage (NCBI taxonomy): Eukaryota > Metazoa > Arthropoda > Malacostraca > Decapoda > Varunidae > Eriocheir > Eriocheir sinensis. The sequence goes on from NW_026112142.1 coordinate 399,518, forward strand.
TGGACTGAGGAGACTAGTAGAAGTGGGCTGGGCTGGAGGAGACTGGTAGAAGTGGCTGGGCTGGAGAAGACTGGCACGTGGGGTGGGCTGAGGAGACTGTAGAAGTGGGCTGGGCTGAGAAGACTGGTACACGTGGGTGGGCTGGAGGAGACTGGTAGAAGTGGGCTGGGCTGAGGAGACTGGCAGATGGGCTGGGCTGGAGGAGACTGGTAGAAGTGAGATGGGCTGGAGGAGACTGGTAGAGGTGGGGTGGGCTGAGGAGACTGGTAGAAGTGGGATGGGCTGGAGGAGACTGGTAGAAGTGGGCTGGGCTGGAGGAAACTGGTAGAATTGGGCTGGGCTGGAGGAAACTGGTAGAAGTGGGCTGGGCTGGAAGAGACTGATAGAAGTGGGCTGGGCTGGAGGAGACTGGTGAAGGGCTGGGCTGGAGGAGACTGGTAGAAGTGGGCTGGGCTGGAGGAGACTGGTAGAAGTGGCCTGGGCTGGAGGAGACTGGTAGAAGTGGCCTGGGCTGGGAGACTGGTAGAAGTGGGCTGGGCTGAGAAGACTGGTGAAGTGGGCTGGGCTGGAGGAGACCTCAGAAATGGGCTGGGATGGAGGAGATTGGTAGAAGTGGGTTGGGCTGGAGGAGACTGGTAGAAGTGGGCTGGGCTGGAGGAGACCGGTAGAAGTGGGCTGGGCTGGAGGAGACTGGTAGAAGTGGGCTGTGCTGTAGGAGACTAGTAGAAGTGGCTGGGCTGGAGGAGACTGGTAGAAGGGGCCTGGGCTGGAGGAGACTGGTAGCAGGGGACTGGGCTGGAGGAGACTGGTGGAAGGGGACTGGGCTGGAGGAGACTGGTAGAAGTGGCCTGGGCTGGAGGAGACTGGTAGAAGTGGGATGGGCTGGAGGAGACTGGTAGTGGGCTGGGCTGGAGGAGACTGGTACAGTGGGCTGGGCTGTAGTAGCCTGGTAGAAGTGGGCTGGGCTGGAGGAGACTGGTACAAGTGGGCTGGGCTGGAGGAGACTGGTAGAGGTGGCTGGGCTGGAGGAGACTGGTAAGTGGGCTGGGCTGTAGAAGCCTGGTAGAAGTGGGCTGGGCTGAGGAGACTGGTACAAGTGGCTGGGCTGGAGGAGACTGGCACAAGTGGGCTGGGCTGGAGGAGACTGGCACAAGTGGGGTGGGCTGGAGACTGGCACAAGTGGGTGGACTGGAGGAGACTAGTAGAAGTGGGCTGGGCTGAGGAGACTGGTAGAAGTGGGCTGGGCTGAGAAGACTGGTACACGTGGGGTGGGCTGGAGGAGACTGGTAGAAGTGGGCTGGGCTGAGAAGACTGGTACACGTAGGGGTGGGCTGGAGGAGACTGGTGAAGTGGGCTGGGCTGGAGGAGACTGGTACATTTGGGCTGGGCTGGAGGAGACTGGTAGAAGTGAGATGGGCTGGAGGAGACTGGTAGAGGGGTGGGTGGGCTGGAGGACTGGGAAGTGAGATGGGCTGAGGAGACTGGTAGAAGTGGGCTGGGCTGGAGGAGACTGGTAGAAGTGGCTGGGCTGGAGGAGACTGGTAGAAGTGGGCTGGGCTGGAGGAGACTGGTAGAAGTGGGCTGGGCTGGAGGAGACTGGTAGAATTGGGCTGGGCTGGAGGAGACTGGTAGAAGAGGGCTGGGGTGGAGGCGACTGGTAGAAGTGGCCTGGGCTGGAGGAGACTGGTAGAAGTGGCCTGGGCTGGAGGAGACTGGTAGAAGTGGGCTGGGCTGAGAAGACTGGTAGAAGTGGGCGGGGCTGGAGGAGACTTGTTGAATTGGGCTGGGATGGAGGTGACTTGTAGATTTGGGGTGGGCTGGAGGAGACTTGTAGACGTGGGCTGGGCTGGAGGAGACTGGTAGAAGTGGGCTGGGCTGGAGGAGACAGGTAGAAGTGGGCTGGGCTGAGGAGACTAGTAGAAGTGGGCTGGGCTGGAGGAGACTGGTAGAAGGGCTGGGCTGAGGAGACTGGTAGAAGTGGGCTGGGCTGGAGGAGACTGGTAGAAGTGGGCTGGGCTGAGGAGACTGGTAGAAGTGGGCTGGGCTGGAGGAGACTGGTAGAAGTGGGCTGGGCTGGAGGAGACTGGTAGAAGTGGGTTGGGCTGGAGGAGACTGTAGAAGTGGGCTGGGCTTAAAGAGACTGGTAGAAGTGGCTGGGCTGGAGGAGACTGGTAGAAGTGGGCTGGGCTTACGGGAGACTGGTAGAAGTGGGCTGGGCTTACGGAGACTGGTAGAAGTGGGCTGGGCTTACGGAGACTGGTAGAAGTGGGCTTAGCCATGGGCTGGGCTTACGGAGACTGGTAGAAGTGGGCTGGGCTTACGGAGACTGGTAGAAGTGGGCTGGGCTTACGGAGACTGGTAGAAGTGGGCTGGGCTTACGGAGACTGGTAGAAGTGGGCTGGGCTTACGGAGACTGGTAGAAGTGGGCTGGGCTTACGAGACTGGTAGAAGTGGGCTGGGCTTGGAGACTGGTAGAAGTGGGCTGGGCTTACGGAGACTGGTGGCGGGTCACATGGAGACTGGTAGAAGTGGGCTGGGCTGCAAGGAGACTGGTAGAAGTGGGCTGGGCTGAGGAGACTGGTGCATGTGGGCTGGGCTGGAGGAGACTGGCACATGTGGGGCTGGGCTGGAGGAGACTGGTACATGTGGGCTGGGCTGAGGAGACTGGTACATGGGCTGGGCTGGAGGAGACTGGTACATGGGCTGGGCTGGAGGAGACTGGTACATGGGCTGGGCTGGAGGAGACTGGTACAAGTGGGCTGGGCTGGAGGAGACTGGTACGTGTGGCCTGGGGTGGAGTAGAATGGTAGATGTGGGGTGGGGTGGAGGAGACTGGGTACATGGGCTGGGCTGGAGGAGACTGGTACGTGTGGGCTAGGCTGGAGGAGACTAGTACATGTGGGCTGGGCTGGAGGAGACTAGTACATGTGGGCTGGGCTGGAGGAGACTGGTACAAGTGGGCTGGGCTGGAGGAGACTGGTAGAAGTGGGCTGGGCTGGAGGAGGCTGGTAGGAGTGGGCTGGGCTGGAGGAGACTGGTAGAAGTGGGCTGGAGGAGACTGGTAGAAGTGGGCTGCAGGGGCTCTAGGAGGTGGAAGAGACTGGGTGGAGACGCGGCTGGCTGGACGTGGAGGCCGTGTTGTGCTGGCCTCCTCCTGATTGAACCTTTTCGCCAGTCATGGCATTCAGGAGTGTTTTCATCAGTATGTATACGAGTGTCTGTAGAGTTTTTCTTTTCAGTGAACCTTTGCCACACTCATGGCATCTATAAGGTCTTTCGCCAGTGTGTGAAAGGGTGTCTCTTGAGGTTACTCTTCTTACTGAACCTTTGCCACACTCATAGCATTCATGAGGTCTTTCACCAGTGTGTAAAAGGGTGTGTTCGTTGAGATACTCTTCGTACGGAACCTTTGCCACACTCATGGCATTCATGAAGTCTTTCACCAATGTGTGAAAAGGTGTGTCTGTTGAGATGACTCTTGGAACTGAAACGTTTGCCACACTCATGGCATTCATGAGGTCTTTCACCAGTGTGAAAAAGTGTGTTTGTTGAGTTGACTTTGTACTTGGAAGCTTTGTCACAGTGATGGCATTCATGAGGTCCTCCACCAGAGGGTGTGGGTGTATTTGTTGAGGTCAGCCTTCCCAAGGAGTTTTTCCCCACACTCTTGGTACTCATGGTTCCCTTCACCAGTGTGTGCAAGGCAGTGTCTGGTGAACTTGCTGTCAGTCTCAAATCTTGTCACACTCCTGTCTCAATCTTTTCCTGTCCATTGTGGCCGAGATGCCAGCAGCAAGGTGGTGGTGGTTCTCTTAATCCTCACAGCACTGGCAGCCTGCTGCTGCTGGTCCTGCCCGGCCATGTAGCCTCCAGGGCACCAGTGCTTCTGCTGCGAGGCGCTGGCAGGTCTTGGAGGAGGCTCCGGCCAGCGATGCACCGGGGAGTCCTGAAGGCAGAGGCTGTGAGGACAGTGCCGAGCACAGCACCAGCCTCAGGCCCTCACTCCAGCAGCAGCATTAGCCTGGACGTGGAGACAGGTTTGTGCTGTGCTGGCCTCCACGTGTTGAACTGATCTGGAAAGATATAAAATGGTCAAGAAATGGGTGGCTGGATCAGTTGGAGAGTTGGTCAAATTGTAATAAAGCAATGGGAAAATATTGTCAAGGAATGGGTGGCTGGAGCAGGTGGAGAAGTGCAGTCAGTGTAATATGGCATAGGGAAAAATATATGCAAGGCAAGGTAAGTGAAAACACGTAAACTGTAATGTAACATTGAATATTAACAATAGGGGAGTGGAACATCAAGGGTGGAATGGATGGACGTGAAGACTGAAGGGAAAGGTGGAAGGTTATACTACACTAGGAGGCAAAGGATGGCAGAAAACAGGTGGAAGAGTTTAAGGAAAGACCGCGAGTGGAAAGGAGGTTTGAGCGACTAATAGGCTTTAATGAATTTTTGGTCAGGAGAAATTTTAAGTGGAATGGGTGGATATGAGTTGTGGAGGTGGAATATTAAGGCGAGGGCTTGGTGGATTATACAAAGCAGGAAATAAATGGCATTGCACTAGTGGAGGGACATCAGAGGAAGCAAGTGGGTGGATGTGGAGGTGTAAGGCAAGATTTGGACCAGGTGGGGAGCAGGGGAGGAATGCCATGGCTAGCAGACAAACTACTGCCAAGGTGGATGAGCAATAAGTGGAAAAGCAAGAGTGGGGGGATGTAAGGGGATGCTAGTGGTTGGATGTGGAAATAAGCCCCTTAAAAATAGGTGGAATGATCTGGATTGACAAGACAATAAAATATACGGAAGTAATTAACGCCATGGCGGCTGATTGCGGATGAGCATTAGACGGAACGTGCTATTATAATGGAGGTACAGAAGAGGAGGCTGTTGGGTGGACGTGGACCTCACGAACGGCTGGAGGAGTTAGGCTGTTAGGTACAAGCAAACAATGCACACAGATATTAGCCTTAAAACATATCCTGACCCAGAAAACATCGCTCCCGAGCCTCAACACAGACTCACAGCCTTAACTTAACCACAGTGCACGACACTCACCGTCACCTGACCGACAAGTGTCTCCACTGCCTCCACACCGTCCCCACAGCCTTCACACGCCGGGTTCCCTCCCTGACTGACAACTGTTCTCCTCCTCTCCTCCCTTTTGCCCTCCCCCTCCCCTCCCCTTCCTCTAGGATTGGTTATTACCCCCTCTCTCCTCCTCCATTTCTTTTCTTCATCAACTACGTAATTATCACAACTTCCTCCTCCCGCTCCCTCTCCATAATAGCCTAATAACGCACGCACGCACGCACGCAC
>NW_026112142.1:612418-664918 GCF_024679095.1 Eriocheir sinensis
GAAATGCCATTGATAGTTTGAATCAGCATTTGAGCGTGGACCATCCTACCTTGTGGATGATATTTCACCATCATATAAATTTATACTCATCACATTAGGCATGCATATTTCCGCATCATTTTACACAAACAAAAGGAAAGAAATTAAATTCCCTCACTTATTTAACTTAGGCATCCCGGGAGAGTTGTAGAATTCTTTCATATAACTGCTAATTTATGTATCCCGAAATGATTTCATATTGATTGTCATAGCTTTTTTTTTTTTATCACAACCATGTTATTTTGTATATAATACATTTGTCCTTTACAGTCTTTGATGGTGCATCCTTTCAGGTTGTCAAGTTTAGTAGCTACTCATGAGACGTATTTCATAATAATCATTAATTTCCAGACGCTTTGCATTAAAAAAAGTGTCATGAAACCTGCCGCAAAAAATAATCAGCTATAGTCAACCCTTGCTTTAAAGAACCAATTTGGAGGAGGGGGGTGATGTTATATCCAAAAATCTTTAACATCTGAAGCATCCAATTTTTTTGTGTATAACAAACCTTGTCTATTATATGAACCTAAAAGTTCCCTGTTTCCCTTTATAACACTTCTTTCCTTGCATGTGCTGCTTAATCCTGACATGCATCTCCATTATCAGCAGGAAGAGTAATTATAAGAATAAATGTACATATAGCTGATAGCAATGCTGATTTAGAGAGAAAGTTGATGCTAATAGCCTTACTTTTAGTAGTCCTGCCCTCTAAAATGACAAAAAAAGACAATAATACATCATCATCATCATCATCGTTTAATGTAACAGTGATACACATTAAAACAATGTACACATAGCCCAAAGAGTGAAGGGGATCATTTACCTCAACAGAGACTCACGCCAAGTCTGGTAGTCCTTCTCTAAATTCTGTGCCAAAATTTGTGACGCCAGGTATAATAATTAATTTTAGTGACCATTTGCATCCATTTTTCACTGTGATTAAGAAATTGCCTCTCAACAGGGTGTGAAACTGAAGGGGTTGGAGGAAACCCGACTCGGCCATCAAGCTCACCAAAATACAGTAAGCAACCTCTTGTGCTCAGTGATAATTTATCTTCTAGTTACTGTTCAGTGTTGTTATGACCACATTTAATGTGTTGGAAACATTACAGCTTAACAATATACCTCACATCCCTGCATACAAATTGAGTTCAATATTTAACTGTTACACCAGTACATATCTTAAGAAAATATATGTAAAAAGGTTGATATTTTGAATGACATTTAAACTGTTTATTATATTCTTATGGCAGTAGTGAGTGATCAGAACATAGGTCTTATGTTCTTGATAGCATAGGTTCAAATTTTGCCATAGGCTGGCAATTGATAGTAACAGTAGTGTCCACAAATACCTGCCTGTCTCTTGTTTATCCTGTTCCACTTTAAACCATGAATGGTCAAGCTTTGAAGAGGTAGCATAACCCTGAAGTGCCACTAACAAACATTTGTCCATGCTACTGATGTGATCATGTTTACCATTCACTCCCAAATATGGCAGCACCCTCGAAATGAGGTCAATATCCCTGCTATTTAATATCCCATCTTTAATCACATACTCAGGCTTTTCCTTGTATTATGAAACCAAAAAATGTGATTCTTCATACATTATTCTTAAAGGGATAGTCGTGAGTATCAGGGAAATGGGAGCTACAAGGAACAGTATTATTCTCTAAACTTAATGTATGCATGGGAGACATGAGGCTGAACCATTCCACATCACCCACATTACACTGGATGGACATGTGGAAGAGCTGGGATAATAACTGAATTATGATCTATGCAAGTGTTCAAATGGTTTTAATAAGTAATAAGGATTAGTTTGTTGGGTAAAGTGGCACATCCCGGAGACCATCAGTTTAATGGATTATAATTGTGAAAAGGAAAGTTAGATAGCAGGCAGGAATTGGGTATGACTAACATTGCAGAAACAGAGAATTTTTAGATTTTTAGTGTGGCACCATTTTGACGTATGTTTCAGTAGAGATTGAACACCAGAGATGTATATGGATAATCAGTGCTTATAGATCTTGATATTATTTCTGTCAAGTCTCCAGTTGTAGCCTCTCCCCCATCTGGAAATACTACTCTTGTCAGGTAATCTAACTAAAGCCTTTCCAGTCTAAGCTGGCGTGCAGATAAAATGTCATTGCTTGGATTCACTGTCCTAATAGCAATAATAATGCATTAACATGCACATATTTTATTATTTAGAATTGTGAGAACAGTGCTGTGAAATTTAACTTTTAATATTGGTGTATGCATTTTCAGAGACATCAAAACTGCAATTGTTAAAGAAGACGGTCTGCCATCTGCGCCGGCAGGTGAGGCAGCTCAAAGCTCAGGCCATTACCACTCCTGGGCAGTTTTTGGCCAAAGCCAGCAATTTCCTAGATCCAAAAGTGGTGGAATTTTTCAAAGGACAGGTTCAACATGCTGCAAGATCTAAGCCTGGTAGGAGATATTATGGGGTACAAGAGAGGAGGTTTGCTCTGGCCTTGTACTATCAAAGTCCAAAGGCTTATTGATTTCTCAGCACAGTATTTCATTTGCCTTCAGTTTCAACACTTCACTCATGGCCCAGGGGTATTTCACTAAATGTTGGCTGGAGCAAACAGACTCTGACAGCCCTGAAGAAAAGAGCACAGGCTTTGTCAAAAGAAGAGACACTTTGTGGGATTGCATTTGATGCCATGAGTATTAAAGAATCATTGCATTTTGACAAAGCCTCTGATTCTATCATAGGAAGGGAGGATTTCGGAGAGCATGGGAAGAGTTTGAAACCAGCAAATCATGCACTCGTGTTCATGGTTAAGGGCTTATTGAAAAAATGGAAACTTGTTTTAGGATGTTTCTTTTATTCGGGAGGGATTAAAACTTGTAAAATCAGGGAACTGTATGCAACAGCAATAAAAAAAGTCAAGGACATGGGACACAGAGTTATGTTTACAGTTTGTGATCAAGAGGGAGTGCATCGTTCCTTGTTCCAGACTCTTGGCATGACAACTGAAAATCCTTCCTTTACAGTCGATGGTGAGAAGGTTCACTTTTTTTTGATTCTCCACATCTTTTGAAAAGCCTGAGGAACACACTTCTCAAATATGATATTAAAAATGGAGAAAAAAAAAATTCATGGGATCACATAAAAAAGTTTTTTGAAAAAGATCAGCAACAAAGTATTAGACTTGCTCCTAAATTGAGCAGCAAACATATGTGTGGTGAAGGCTTTTCAAAAATGCGTGTCAATCTTGCTGCCCAAGTGATGAGTCATACTGTGGTGGAAGAAATTTTCGTTCATTCAACATCAGGAATGCTACCACAGAAAGCCATCTATACTGCAGAATTCATAGATAAGGTGGACATTTTGTTTGATTGTTTCAATAGTTCATCCATTTATAATTATAAAGATGCCCTTACTGCCATTACTTCAAATTCATGTCATATGAAAATCATAAAAGAGACTAAAGATTACTTGTTGTCATTAAAGGTCTGTGCTCCACCTCAAGTACGCATTCACTGTGTAAATGGCTGGCTCATCAACTTGACAGCACTTGATGCTCTGTGGCAAGATCTGCAGAGTTATCAAGTAAAGTACCTCCTCACTCGGCGATTAAATCAGGACTGTCTTGAAAATCTGTTTGCCAGACTGAGGGTTAGATTTGGGAACTGTGACCATCCCACTGCCTACAATTTTATGAAGGGCCTCAAGTCAGTAATGACCAATTATTATTCACAAGGTCCCCAGACGAGTAACTGTGAGGCGGATGAGTCATACTTCCTTGACGTAACCTCAAACTGTGATGCAGATTTGCCCCCTTCAGATACTGACTCGGACAATGAGGAGTCAGTAGCAAGCATGCCACCAGCTGAGATCAATGCTTTGCTTTAAGTAGTTGGCTGGACTTGTAGATTTTTTTTGAAAAAACATAATTGTCAACATTGCAGGGAGCATCTGTTGGATGTAAAACAACAACTTGACAACATAAATATATTTTGTTATTTTAAAGCCTTTTCTAACAATCCAGATATTCCATTTGGGGGACTCTCTGTGCCCAGTGATAGTGTTTTTAAACACTTTCATGAAGTTGAAGCCATTCTCCAGGCAACACTGGAGAAGGCAATGTTGGGCACTAGAGTCTCCAAAATGCTCTTGTCTAAATTAAATAATCATGAATTTCTAAGTCCTCTGCACCTGTGTTCCACCCAGCTAACTGAAAACATTCACCTCATCTTCATAAAATTAAGGATATACTACAAACTAAAATGGAGGAATAGGGAGCAGACCCATCCCAAAATGAAAAAAAAATAGGAAACTAATTAAATTGCAGCATTAGTAATAATAATAATTAGGGATATAAATTTACTCATGATATTTATAAGTTTCTTTTACAGCATAATATTTCAGTCTTCAGGATTGATAGTGTGCATGATTGTAACAGAATGGTGTGCATGTATGCCAGCTGGGGATGGGTTTTTGTGCCTTATGTTTTCTTCAAGTGATTTTTTTCTAGCTTAATGCATCAATGCTTTTTCATTGTCTATTGCAGCATAATAATCATATATTGCCTGCTTTGCCTATCTCTGAAGCTGAAAATCTATCCTGCATGTGAGGTCTGCTCCCTAATTTCTTGCAGCATGTTGAACAAATGTTTTTGGTATTAACTGGTATAATAAATTTATTAATTGATTTTGATGTTATTTTGTTTTCAGAAATTATCACCATGCCACCACTCTTTGGATGTTTGCCATTATTTGGTGTTGCGTTTGTTATGCCAATAAATTTTTTCCACATACTTTGTTAAATATTGCAAATAATGCACCATTGTTGGTTTTGCCTGTTATAAATCATATCTTGTTCACTTAACAAGCTTTGGATGTCTGCCACTTTCTTTCCAATTGTAATGCAAGGAATTATTTATCTGCCCTGCCAGATATTGCATGTAACGCACCATTGCTGGTTTTGCCTGTTATAAATCAGATCTTGTTCAGCTCACAAGCTTTGGATGTCTGCCATTGTTTATTTCAGGTGTAATGCTTGGAAACTTTTGTTCTCTGCCCTGCCAAACAGTATGCAATGCTTTATTGTGGATTTTGCCTGTTATAATTTATCTTGTTCAGGTAACAAGCTTTTGGTGTCTGCCTTACCTAATATGTGCTGCAGTGACACTTGGCTGGGTTTCATGATGTGAAATACAGCATATAATTTCATCACATGGCTGGCACTGGCATCATTGATGTGGCGTTCAGGAGTAATCGTGTTTGTACTATAGCATGTTATGATTTTTTCTGCTTTATATGATATAATCATATATATATATATATATATATATATATATATATATATATATATATATATATATATATATATATATATATATATATATATATATATATATATATATATATATATATATATATATATATATATATATATATATATATATATATATATATATATATATATATATATATATATATATATATATATATATATATATATATATATATATATATATATATATATATATATATTTATTTATTTATTATTTTTTTTTTAAATATATATATTTTTTTTATTTATTTACTTATTTATTTATTTTTTTGTTTTTTTGTTTTTTGACAAAATATAATGCCAGTTGATATTCTTGACTAATGCCTTGTAAAGCTTGTGAAAAATAATGCTTATTTTTGGGGGGAGACAGAGTGGTTTGTTGAATTGGCTACTTCAAGGAGTTTCATTTCAAATGATTTTGTTACATCCAACTTTAATGTGTGCTAAAAAACAAATATTGTTTTACTGTTCCTGCAATAAATGCTACTTGTTTACTGATGTAGCCCTTGAAAAACAAATCACTCTCTGCCCTGTAATTTGGTATGTCACATACTGCAGCATAACTTTCCTGCTATTTTCTTACACTATTAGTTGCCGGTTTTTGTCTCATTTGCTTTCATCATAATATGTGCCTCCACTGCATAGTTGTGCCTACTGAGCTTAATATCTTCAGGACACTGGCTGATGCCAAGGTCAGAGCTTGTGAGATCATACTGTGTCCTACATTCCATTTTTACTTCCATGCCCAGCTGTCTCCCAGGACCACCAAGTTATTGCATTCCATTTAAGACAACTCATGTGTTACCTTCTTGATATCCTCCATCATGTATGTCAGCATGTCATATGATGCTTTTATATTGATGTGCCTTGCAACTTTTATACAGTTATTATTGCATGTAATACACCATAGTAGATTTTGCCTGTTATAAATCAGATCATGTTCAGTTAACAAGCTTTGGGTGTCTGCCATTGTTTATTTCAGTTATAAATCAGATCATGTTAAGTTAACAAGCTTTGGGTGTCTGCCATTGTTTATTTCAGTTGTAATGTTTAGCTTTTGTTATCTGCCCTACCAAACAGTGCACAATGCTGCTTGCCATTATGTGGCAGTATGATATTTTTACTCAGCTAAGAGCATGTTTCAAAGGCATTGTAGTAATCATAGAATGTTGTATGCTTTGCTTGTATTTGAAGCACTGGATATATTTGCTACACACACACACACACTATATATATATATATATATATATATATATATATATATATATATATATATATATATATATATATATATATATATATATATATATATATATATATAATTATATATATACTTAGCAAATGCTTTCTACACATTATATTTTCCCAAAATAACAAATTGATATAGTGTAAATAATATTAATAAAACATAAGAGCAAATATATTTTTCTTTACCCCATTCGTAAATCATTTTACAATAATGAAAATAACAAATAAAGGCTGGATAGGGTGCTGTGGCAGGTACTTTAAAAATAGTAAAGCTACCCCTAAAAAATGACGTTTTTGGTGGGCTGCAATAGATGGCGCTACTTCCGCACGCCCGAGGAATTACCACATACCACTATCTCTTCGTGTATAGTCTCTTTGGATGGGACCGTGGGCGGGACTACTTGACTTCCCGTGACGTCACTGCGCAGAAGAGAAGAGTTCTGGTACGAGGTTGAAGAGACCTTATATTTTCTTGGCCTTGGGCTGGCCGAACCAAAAACTCGGTGGAGTTCTGTTACGTTTGTGCGGATCCCAGAGGCGATAAGTGGTTAGGGTGCTGTCTGTGCCCTAAGTGGTGTCATTGGAAGTGTGCTTATCTGTCTGGAATTAAGCCGGAGAATATACCTAAAATAAATTGGATTTGCAACCCATGCCTTCATAAAGCATCTCTGGCTACCAAAATTGTGGACAAAATGGAAGAATTCAAGCTGGAATTATCAAAGGAAATATCAGAAGTGAAACAAGAAGTCGAGTTACGAGCAGTCAGCGTGAAGGAGGAGTTGGGTGAGGTGGCGCAGAATGTGGCGGACGTGTTGCAGCCAGCCGAGCATGTGGAGTCAGCAGATGCAACTTGGGCTGAGGTCACCAAACGTAAGAGGAAAGTTAAGAAGAATTTACATGTTGTCAAGGCCTCTACACAGGAAAAGAAGGCAACAGACATGAAGGATGAAGTCTCCCAGGCATTGAATGGTATTCAAATAACTGACTCAGTATTTACAAATAGAGGTAACATTGTCATGATCTTTGATAATGAGAACACAAGGGATGAGGCTGCTCATAAACTGGAGTCTATTGAGGAAATTAATAGCAAGTGTTGGAAAGATGAAACCAAAGATCATGATATGCAATGTGCATAAAGAGGAGACCAAGGAAAAAAAAAGGAGACCATCTTAGACCGCAATGAGTTCTTACACGCCACTGGGGGTGTTGAGGATAAGATTGAGCTGGTTTTTAGCAAGCCTGCGGCTGGCGACACGATGCACTACATTTTGAGATGTGACCCAACTGTAAGAGAGCTGATTCACAAGAATCACGACAAGCTAAAATTAGAATGGGGAATATACACAGTGAGAGACAGATACCATGCAATTATATGCTATCACTGTCAGAGATATGGCCTTCTTGAGGCCAACTGTACTGCCAAGACCAATGGAGATGCCCCAAATTGTTTCAAATGCGCTGGCAATCATAAATCACAGGAGTGCACCATGGCTGAGAAGAAATGCATAAATTGTGTGAGATACAAGAAGCCTGAAATCAACCACTCAGCGAATGACTAGTGTTGTATAGTTCTCCAGACTGAAATTGAGAGAATTCGTAACATGACCGATCATGGCTATTAATTAGTGTCTGTACTCAAAGATAAATTGTGTGTGATGAATGTTCAGTGTGCTGGAAATTATTGTTGAATATTTAATTGTGATACTATAATGAAAATAGCGAACATGAACACTGAACTAATTTTTTATATTCGGTATTATTCGTAAAAGAAATTAAGACACTCACTCACTCACTACAATGTTTTAGAATAAGTGCATCGAAGACTATTATTGAGGCTAACGTTGAAATTTATGACAGCCCTCGTAGAGCGTTGCATCAGCGGCGGAGCAGCAGGGCCTCAAACCTCATCAACGGTAAACGGTAAACGGTAAAAGACTAGTGAAAGAAAGAAGAGAAAGATGGACAAGAAAATATTACGAAAAAGCACGAACAGAAAGAAAAGGAATGGAGGAAAGGAAGAAATGATGAAAGAAGAGGAAGAGAATAGAAGGAAGCCTGGAAGAAAGGGAGGAAGAGGAGGAGCATCAGGACGGGGATAGTTAGAAAAGGGTCATCAGCATCTTCTTGGCTTATGGTCCATCTTCTCCCTTTCCTGGGGTGGGACTTGCCATGGTCCTCCTCCATCTTGCTGGTCCGGTGCTAATCCTTCCTCTATTTCCCACACTCCCAAGTCTTGTGTCACTGTTCCTCTCCATGCTCTCCTTGGTCTTACAACTGATCTCCTCCCGGGCACCTCCACTGCCCTCAGCACTCCGCCCTCTGTCTCTCTCCTCACATGTCCCAACCATTGCAGCCTTCTCTGTCTCTCTCTCCTCTGTGTCTCCTTCACACCACATCTCTCAGCCACTTCCTTATTCCCTTCCCTGCCACCTGTCTCTCTCCTCACATGTCCCAACCATTGCAGCCTTCTCTGTCTCTCTCTCCTCTGTGTCTCCTTCACACCACATCTCTCAGCCACTTCCTCGTTCTTTCCACTGAGTGTGTGTGTGTGTGTGTATATATATATATATATATATATATATATATATATATATATATATATATATATATATATATATATATATATATATCTATATGTGTGTGTGTGTGTGTGTGTGTGTGTGTGTGTGTGTGTAAGTTTGTATTATATATATCTGCCTTAGAGAGAGAGAGAGAGAGAGAGAGAGAGAGAGAGAGAGAGAGAGAGAGAGAGAGAGAGAGAGAGAGAGAGAGAGAGAGAGAGAGAGAGAGAGAGAGAGAGAGAGAGAGAGAGAGAGAGAGAGAGAGAGAGAGATATTTACATAGATTTACATAGAAAATCAGACCACACAGACCCCATGGTCCAGACTAGGTGGTCTGTCCTTAAACCTAAGTGATTTTACATTAATCAGAAGGCTCCAAAACGTTGCATTTCTACTCTAGTTGATATTAAGTTGAAGGAAGTGACGGTCAAGCTTTTTTTTGAAGGAGTCAATCGTGTTACACTGGACCACTGATGGTGGGAGCTTATTCCATTCTCGCACTACAACGTTGGTGAAGAAAAATTTGGTGCAGTCTGAATTTACTTGTCTACATTTGAGTTTTACGCCATTGTTCCTCGTACGCAAAGTGTCGTCGATCATAAACAATGTTGATCTGTCTACATTCGTGAAACCATTAAGTATTTTAAAACATTCGATCAGTTTTCCTCGGAGGCGACGTTTCTCAAGAGAGAACATGTTAAGGGTGGAAAGCCTTTCTTCGTAGGATTTGTTGCGCAAGGAAGGGATCATTTTCGTTGCCCGACGCTGAACACCTTCTAATTTAGCAATATCCTTTGCATGGTGGGGAGAACAAAACTGTACCGCATATTCCAAGTGGGGTCTGACTAAACTATTGTAGAGCGGGAGTATCCTTTGTATGGTGGGGAGACCAAAACTGTACCGCATATTCCAAGTGGGGTCTGACTGAACTATTGTTGAGCGGGAGTACAGGTAACTCTCGATTTACGCGAGTTTGGTTTACGCGTTTTTTAAATAACGCGGGGTCCAAAATCCAAATAAATGTTTAATTTAGGCGTTTTTTTTCACTTATACGCGATATTTTATGGAGTGGCCACCAGATGTCTCACGCAACTGGACTCACACGGCCACACAGCTGAGCTCAGTTCTTCCCGCGCGCTACTTGAACAACAATACAGTACCTACGCTGCCACGCTACTCAACAATAGGGGTGGGCAGGTACCGGTACCAGTACCGGTACTAATGGTACCAGCAATACGGTACGGTACTGGTACCAGACTGTTCGGTACCGGTACCAATACTAGCCAGCCCCTCATGGTGTCCCTCATTTCTTCCTCACACGAGAGAGGCTGAGAATGAGTGCCCGAGTGGATATCTCGGTTCTGGTGACACGCGGCATGCAGCTGTTTGTTGTGTGGGTGTGGTTGTGTAGTTTGTAAACAATGCAAATGGCGGCCGGGCTGGGATTGCGTGAAATAACTCCTCGTACAAAACTCATGATGTACAGTTTCTGATATCATATTCACCCCATTATGCTCACTAATATTAATAATTAATAATGAACACATAGACATTTTTTTTCCAATATGATTTTTTTATGTAGCTTGTACTGCTCCTTAGTCATACAATCTTAAGCCATCTGTGACATCAAGATCAAGATCGTACAAATGGCGCCCGACGGGAAAACGGGATAACAGCAAGGCATGGACGATCTTCCACCGATTTAGTCTTTGTATAGTAGTTATTAAATCGCCCTGTATTCTATGGTAACATATTATAGGACAGCTACGGACTATGAAGGATTATAAACAATAATAAAGGTAAGTTTGCCGTTGTTATTGGATAAGACGAAAAACAGACCCCTAAAAACATCCCAAAGAAGAAAAAAAATCATAAAAAATTTGTACATTCAGCGTATAACGCGCAGGGCTAAACTTTCAGGCATTTTTTATGTGAAAAAATGCGCGCTATACGCCGAAAATTACGGTATTTATTTTCCGACAGAAACCTACCTCTTGTTCGATTTACATTGTTTTTGAATTACGCGACCTCTTCAAGAACGCAACACTCGCGTAAATCGAGAGTTACCTGTATTACATCTTTATTCTTGAATAAAAAGTTTCTTTAATTGAAGCCCAACATTCTGTTCGTTTTATTTGCTGCATCGATGCATTGCTGTGAGAAATTGAGGTTTGACGTGATTTTGACCCCCAAGTCCTTGACGCATTGAACGCTTTTGAGTTTAAGGCCGCGCATTTCGTAATCTAACTTCTTATTCCTCGTTCCAACTTGAAGGACCTGGCACTTGTCTACGTTAAAGGGCATCTCCCATCTATCCGACCAAGCTGGAATTTTGTGCAAATCCTCTTGGAGGCTTTCCCTGTCTTCGTCAGTGAGAACCGAGTTACCAATCTTTGTGTCGTCTGCAAATTTACTAATGCGATTATTGAGTCCAACATCCACGTCGTTGATGTAAATAATGAAGAGCACTGGGCCAAGAACCGAGCCCTGAGGGACGCCACTAGTGACCGGCGACCACTCTGAGTTAAATCCGTCAATCACTACTCTTTGTTGTCTGTTGCTCAACCAATTCACGATCCATTGGTTTACTTGATCGTCAATACCTACTTGCTTTAATTTGTAAAGTAATTTATGATGTGGGACTTTACCAAACGCTTTCTGGAAATCAAGATAGACTTCGTCCAGTGATTTGGTTACGTCATAAACAGTGAAGAGGTCGTTATAAAAGGTTAATAGGTTTGATATGCAGGATCTTTTGTTTCGGAGGCCATGTTGTGAGTCCCCAATTAATGAGTGGGTTTCAAGGTAACTCACAATTTTGTCTCTAATTATGCCCTCAAGTAGCTTACCTACAACCGAAGTTAGACTAATGGGCCTGTAATTACCTGGTACTTTTTTGTCTCCTTTCTTAAAATTCGGTGTCACGTTAGCCTTTTTTCAATCCGAAGGGACAATGCCTTGTCGCAAGGACATATTGAATACGGTTTTGAGGGAGGAGAGTATTTCGCTCTTTCTTTCTTTCAGCAGAGTTGAATATACTTTGTCAGGTCCAGGACTTTTATTTGTTTTAAGTGATTTGAGGGCTTTAAGGACTTTCTCGGGTTTTATTTCAAAGTTAGGCAATGCATTCTCGGGATTTACATTAGTACTGGTGTTGGTGGTAGTGGTGGGATGACTGTTAGTATTAAGCACCGAGGAAAAGTAATTGTTTAATAGGTTTGCAACGTGTTGGCTGTCAGTCACTAGTGCACCGTCGCTGTTTGTTAAGGGTCCAATTCCACTTCTGATCGCCTTTCTGTTGTTTATGTAACCGAAGAAGGATTTCGGATTATTTTTACAGTTGGCTGCAATATTTTCTTCATGTCTACGCTTTGCCTGACGCACTAATCTGTTTACTCGTCGCCTGGCATCATTATAGAGTCTAATGTTTTCGGGCGTGCTTTGCTCTTTCTTTAACCTGCAAGACAATTTTCTCTCCTTGACTGAGTGTTTAATTTCGCTATTAAACCAAGGTGGGCTTTTATTAGTGTTAATTCGCTTCTCGCACAAGGGGACAAATGTGTCCTGCTGAGTGAGTAAGTGATTTTTAAAGCTTAGCCAGGCGTCCTCTACATTGCCGTCATCTGATAGTTGCATATCTATTAGTTTTCGTCGGATTTCTACGAAGTTGGCTCTTTTGAAATTGGGCACCTTTACTTTATTTTCAATCACCAGTGTCTGAGCTCTAATGTCAACGCGCACTAGTTTATGATCGCAGGAACCGAGGTGTTCTTCTACCGTGACATTACTGACTAGGTTATCTTGGGTCGTTATAACAAGGTCAAGTATTTTATTTTGTCGAGTTGGTTCAGAAACCATTTGGCTTAGATAATTTTCTTCTAAAAAATCGATCATTCTATGTGACTCACCTTCTGTACCCGACAGTGTCGCCCAGTCGATATGGGGGAGGTTAAAGTCTCCTAACAGGTAAGTCTCGATTTACACGAGTTTGGTTTACAAGTTTTTAAAATAACGCGGGGTCCAATATCTAATTATAGGTTTAATTTACATGTTTTTTTCACTTATACGCGATATTTTAGGGAGAGGCCACCAGATGTCTCGCGCAATTGAACTCACACACCGCAGGGGCCACACAGCTGAGCTCAGATCTTCCCGCGCGCCACTTGAACAACAATACAGTACCCACGCTGCCACGCTACTCAACAATAGGGATGGGCAGGTACTGCTACCAGTACCGGTACTAACGGTACCAGCTATACGGTACGATACCGGTACTAGACTGCTCACAGCGGCCCACACCGAACACCGAGGGGAGGTGGGAACGAGGCAGGGCACAAAGAATACACGTTCAACACTAAGTTCTAGTTTAATGACAGGTTCCTCACACAGTACAGCAACTTTCAAGGGCACAGAACAGTTAATCAGGCACAGTACAGGGGCACGGCAGACACGCACACCGGAAGCACACAGCTCGCGAGCGGAGCACCTCAACACTCCCTCAGCCCAGACACGCGTCTTCACAACTGCCCCTCAGCCACCCTTGCTCCCAACTGCCCGACTCAGCACTTCCTGCCCGGCGGCCGGTGGCCCCGGGCTCCCCTCTGTCTCTCTTGTCCCAACAAGTAGAGTTGCACCATGCTGAGCTAATATTCAATCATACTACAATTTTCATTACATTACACATACAATCATTCACATACAGCACATTCGTAACAATATTATTCCCACCATCACTCGTAGTTTATGACAGACAACTAGGCAAGACACAATTCAAACGGTTCTGGTGACACGCGGCATGCAGCTGTTTGTTGTATGGGTGTGGTTGGGTAAACAATGCAAATTGCGGCCCGGCTGGTATTGCGTGAAATAACTCCTCGTACAAGACTCATGCTGTACAGTTTCTGATACCATATTTACCCCATTATTCTCACTAATATTAAAAATTAATAATGAACACTTGGATATATTTTTCCAATATGATTTTTTATGTAGCTTGTACTGCTCCTTAGTCATACAATTTTAAGCCACCTGTGACATCAAGATCAAGTTGATACAAATGGCGCCCGACGGAAAAACGGGATAACAGCAAGGCATGTGCGATCCTCCACCGATTCATTTTTGTATAGTAGTTATTTGATCGCCCTGTATTCTATTGTAACATATTATAAGACAGCTATGGACTATGAAGGATTATAAACAATAATAAAGGTAAGTTTGCTGTTGTTGTTGGATGAGATGAAAAAAAAAAAACACCCTTAAAAACTCTTCAAAGAAGAAAAAAATCATTAAAAATGTATACATTCGGCGTATAAAGCGCAGGGCTAAACTTTCAGGCACTTTTTATGTGAAAAAGGTGTGCGCTATACGCCAAAAAATACGGTATTTATTTTTTGACAGCACTCTACCTCTTGTTTGATTTACATTGTTTTTGATTTACGCGACCTCTTCAAGGACGCAATACTCGCGTAAATCGAGAGTTACCTGTATCAGTGAGTCGCTGTTATTAAGTGACTGCCTTAAGACGCTGTACATTTCAAGATCGGCATCGAGTGATTGCCCCGGAGGCTTGTAGGTGACAGATATATTTAAATTGACTTTTGCTATGTTTATTCGCATGCACAAATGTTCAACGTTACTGTTTCTTGGTGTTTTGTCAGTGGGTTGCAAATAGCTTTTGACAAAAAGGGCGATACCACCACCTTTACGGTTTACACGATCCTTGTTAAAGAGTGTAGCCATCTATGTTGTATTCGGAACTGAAATCAATGTAGTTTGTGGTGTCTTCTGTTGTTTTTGGGAGAAGAGAGAGAGAGAGAGAGAGAGAGAGAGAGAGAGAGAGAGAGAGAGAGAGAGAGAGAGAGAGAGAGAGAGAGAGAGAGAGAGAGAGAGAGAGAGAGAGAGAGAGAGAGAGAGAGAGAGAGAGAGAGAGAGAGAGAGAGAGAGAGAGAGAGAGAGAGAGAGAGAGAGAGAGAGAGAGAGAGAGAGAGAGAGAGAGAGAGAGAGAGAGAGAGAGAGAGAGAGAGAGAGAGAGAGAGAGAGAGATGGCTTTCCGCTCGGCCCACGTGGTCACTTCAAGAAACGATCACAACAGTGAGGCCTTGTGTTACTTAACTAACAGACGGTCACTGCTCTTCCCCTACGCCTATAAACAGTGGTGTTCCGCAGGGCTCTGGGGTATCTCCCACTCTTTATGTTGTTCATTACTGATTGATTGATAGTTTATTGTTGCAGTTATACAACAAAGGAGAAGAGAGGAACCTGTCATCCCAAGCCCAGGCAATACACATTAATAATCTCTCCAAAACAAACTGTACAATCCACTCATGCCGATAACTCTCCCGTGCAATGCTCAGCATCTCAACAGAAGACCCACCCATCGGGAAGCATGACTCAAGGCTGGACGCTGCAGAACATTAACCTTTGACCTTGCTATCATTTCTGAATGGGACAGAGGTATCTTGGTGTCCCTCAGTGCCTCAAAGACTCAATTTCTCCACCCGTCAGCTCAACACAATCTTCCAAACACCTATCCCCTATTCTTGGACAACACTCAGCGGGGTCCATGATTTTCTACCAAGCAAATGAGTGACTGCATTAACTGTAGCCGATGTAATGACCCTCATTTTGTATCTCAAAAATGCCCCTCAGTCAGCCACTGTTGAGTCCACACCACTACCCAGCCTTAGACTCAGGTGACGAAAGTCGAGAAGACTACCAGAAAGGTGTGGAAATAGTTAACTATACGAAAGAAAGGGTAAGGGCAGCAGCTGATAGGGGATTTGCAGGCGTAGAAATGGACAACAACTACAGAGTACCAACTTATCTGGTATAGAGGCCATTTTATCATCTTTACTCATTGCAGAGCAAGTGCAAGGAACAATGCTCGCCTCTGTGGTGCAAGTGTTGGTGTGGGTGAGGGTGATGAACCAAGGAAGAGAAAAAGTAATGATGAACCCAAGGCCAAAAGCACAGACGCTTCTAAAAAGTGCAATGGCACTGATCTTAGCGTCCAGTAGTGACGCAGAGACAGTAGACAGTAGAGCGCTGCATCAGCGGCGGAGCTGGGCCTGAAACCTCATCAACGGTAAACGGTAAACAAACGCAGTGGACATGGTTCATGAATGCCACAAGGGAAAAAGGCTGAGCCGGGGCAGATGAAGAGTCATGGAAATGGTTGGAAGCAAACACCAGAAAATACCTCAGATTAGGAAAACTTGCCTGCCAGTACCTTCATGAGTTCCCCTCCAAGCAGTGTAAGCAGCCAGCAGTTAATTGAGTAAAGTTATTGTTTAACCTCCTGGAAAACCTTAAGAAAAAGTGTAGGGATGAAAATGGTTGTGGAAATAGCCATGAAATGTGTACGAGAACCGTGAAGCCACCCGTGGCTAACTGCCGAGGCCTGGAGTCCCTTGACAGAGACTCTGTCTAGGGTCTCCACCGCAGCCTACTCCGCCGCCAGTGACGACAACGGCACAGCTCGAAGCCTGCCACATATTATAGGACTGATTGACAGTTTGTTGTTGCAGTTATACAACATAGGAGAAGGGCGGAACCTGCCCTCCAACCTGGCCCAGGCAATACATGGTGTTATTGTACAACTATTGCCACATCGGTAGGGAGCACCATGAAACTAAAAAGCTGTACTGGCGGGGGACAAGTGCTACAGTAAAACAATAAATAGTAGCCATGATGGGATGAAGGGGGCGGACACATTGAGGGACTTCACCCAGAAACTACAATCTGGGGAAAATGCATTATAGGCTACTCACTAAATATTCACGAAAAAATAATGAACTCAACAAATCCAGCCACACTAAATCAATTCTAACATAACTGTATCATAAAAGGTCCGCTCAGAAAGGAGCTGTTGGGCAGCAATGCTTCCAACTCTGGAAACATTTTAATTTCCAAATTCTTTGAAGACAAATGTTTCCAAAGAGTTTGCCAACAGCTGGGAATAATGTTTCTTGTCCTACTCTTAGTGTTTCCGCAGCTGAGGAGGTTGCAGTAACCCCTGAAGGACGAGTGTGACCCACAGGTGGAAATACTGGTGCAGGGTTCCGTGAAAGGACGAGTGTCCCGCGTAAGGGCGACTCCGGCCGTTTTCTTATATACTTCCCTTGGCTC
Organism: Eriocheir sinensis; assembly: GCF_024679095.1. Taxonomy (NCBI): domain Eukaryota; kingdom Metazoa; phylum Arthropoda; class Malacostraca; order Decapoda; family Varunidae; genus Eriocheir; species Eriocheir sinensis. The sequence continues at coordinate 629,723 of NW_026112142.1, forward strand.
CATTACTCCACATCTGAGACAAGCTAATGGACAAACTTGGGCCTGAATACATACATACACAGGCCTGTCACACGGCGACGCAGTGATGGAAATTTTTTCAGCCTACAAGCTGTTCCCAAAGTGTGGTGCGTGAGCTGATCACTACATAAGCGTGCGTAAGGAAAAAAACTGTGTAATTGCGGATTTTGTCTCGTTAAAATGTCAAACACATCATTAGCTGCCATTGTTTTAAAAGTAATTAACGTTTGCTGTACACTTCAGCGGAGTTGTCTGTTCTTTGTTTGAAACTTTCCCAGACTCTGAGCACATTCAATCACCCCCAGGTACATTTTCGTTCAGTTTTGATAGCCATCGCTCAGAGCCTCGTCCTTTGCGGGCACAAAATTCGTCAAAAAATGGACGAAATTTCAGGAGATCGACAGTACCTCAGTACTGGTGGAGTCTTAGCGGGGGCGTGGATTCGGTCACAGCTTGGTGCGTGGCCTGAAAAGTTTGGGTTAACTGCTGCTATATAGGCTATAGGTAAGCTGCACCTTATTTGTTCATCCCTACAATTGCTATAATTAGCTAGGGTAGTTACTTCACCATGGCATTCCTTTGTTGTGTTGTAAGTATAGGTGAGTTCTGATGAAAAATGTACTTGACAAATGTGTGCTTGTTGCGTTCCCCGGAGCCCCTCGATCCTTATAGCGGCAGGTGTTAATGTGCCTCCCGCAGGGTTGTGTCAAGGCTCAGATTACGGGAGATTTTTGACAACAGTTGATATCACTGTCCATAAATAGGTAACAGAAGACCCGGCCCTGGCACTGCCCGGCCCCAGTGACTGAAGACGTAGCTACATGACACTAGTTTGTTCACAATGGATCAACGGTAGCGATAAGAGAAGATAAACTGATTGATGGCTTGTTGCTGCGAAGGTACAGTTTATTACGCCACCCCATTCATGTATAGGGAATTAATTAATGGCAATGGTTACGGAAAGAGAAGACCTGAGTTTATATATAATGGCGATGGCAAGATAATTTCCTCCTCCTTTGTTGTGTAACTTTGCAACAATAATCAAACCAGTCCAGTGTAACACGATCGATTGACTCCTTTAAAAACAAGCTAGACCGACACTTCCTTCAACTTCAGCCCTTTCACACTTGTCCGCGCTTATAACGCGTCAACTTATGCCTGATGTTTTCTATGGAGCCTTTCACACGCCGCGGACGTCAACGCTTGGGTCATCTGCGGGCCCGCATAGCAGCAAAGGGTACAGTGTTCAGTGCATGTTTTCTATGGAGCCTTTCACACGCCGCGGACGTCAACGCTTGGGTCATCTGCGGGCCCGCATAGCAGCAAAGGGTACAGCGTTCAGTGCATGTTTTCTATGGAGCCTTTCACACGCCGCGGACGTCAACGCTTGGGTCACCTGCGGGCCCGCATAGCAGCAAAGGGTACAGTGTTCAATGCATGTTTTCTATGAACCTTTCACACGCCGCGGACGTCAACGCTTGGGTCATCTGCGGGCCCGCATAGTAGCAAAGGGTACAGTGTTCAATGCATTTTTTCACACGCCATGTCCCGCGCATCTCTCCGAAGAAAACTCCTTCAGTATCCTGCTTGATTTCAATGTGATTTGTTGTGCGTTCATTTTCCTGTTGCACTTTTTGTTTTCAACTTTATTTATAGGAAGAATTTTGATGCTCTTCTCCCTCGTGTTTACTTCCTCATCTTCCTTCTCTCCTTTTTCTCTTTTCACTCTGCCATCTATCTTAATTTTTGGTCTTTCATTTTCTTCCTTTATCTCCCTTCCTCCTCCAGCTCTATTTCTGTCTCTCCTTTCCTCCAGATGCCCTGCGTGCTCTCCCTGACCTTCATTGCACTTTCCTGTCTTTCTCCTTCCACCTTCGTGCAGGTGGCGGCCAGTTTTCACCCGCGCCGTCTGAAAGGATACGCGGGAAGGCCCGCGTCCGCTCTATAAGCGCCCACAAAGAACCCTTAATATTAATTAGAGTTGAAATGCAAAGTTTTGGAGCCATTTGGTTAATGTAGAATCACTTCGGTTTAAGGACAGACCACCTAGTCTGGAGCAAGGGGTCTGTGTACTTATATATAATACCGAGTCGGCCAAAGAGGTACCCCAGTGGCTAAGCAGGTTATGGGAGGCTCGTTCATCAGGCATAGCCGCCGCACTAAACAACAACGACAACAACAACATGCCCTTTCTCTTGTCTCTCCCTCCGCACCACGATGCTTACACATAACTGACCCAAGGCACTTAACTCACTATATAACCTCCTCCGGCCATTTTTTCACCATTCATAGTTATTTTTGCATTCTTTTTCACCTTCAGTTCCCAGCCTCTATCAATCCCACTCTATAAGGACATACAAAACCCACAACCTCCCATCTCTGGACTCCTGTGACATCAAGATCAAGATGCCCCCAAGGACACCTTGGAGGACAGGGGAGTCCAGACGACCACCGTGGCTGCCCCCAAGGACACCCTGGAGGATAGGGGAGTCCAGACAACAGCCGTGGCTGCCCCCAAGGACACCCTGGAGGACAGGGGAGTCCAGACAACAGCCGTGGCTGCCCCCAAGGAGGACCATGTGGCAAGAGAGGTTCGGACTGCTGAGACCCCCAAGGAAAGACCAGACCAAGCGACAGAAACAGCAAGGCCTCGAGGAACAACAGAAATGAAGGTGAAGAGGGCCCCCATCCGTATCATTGGAGACAGTATGATGAAGAATGCTCACTGGCACGTTAAGTGCAACATGGACGGCAGTGGCTGCACCAGCATGAGTGGTGCTCAGATCAGGAACATCAAGAAAAGAGTGCAGCATGAAGCGGGCGACTTGAAAGACGGACTGCTGATCGTCCAGGGTGGTGGAAACGCCCTGGAGTACGTCGGACAGGAAGACACAGTGAAGGACGTGGTAGACTGTGAAGGCAGTGGAAGGAAAAGGAATGAAGGTTGCAGTTGTGGGAATTATGAGACGCCCGAGGGAAGGACCACAGTACGAGAGACTGCGCCGATCTACCAACAAAAGGATCCAAGAAGAAATGATGAAGATGAAGATTGAATGGACGCGAGGGAAGAAGGGCGACGTCAGCTTCATCGACATGGATGGAGTCCTGAGGGGAGACACAGCGTTCGACGTGGATGGCGTGCACCTGAGCGGCAACGGGAACAGGAGGATGGGGGAGCGCCTGCGTTAATGGGTGCGGATGAAGTCGCTGTATGCAGTGGAGACAGTATGAACGGGTATAAATGACCTAGCACGGAGGAGTGGATACACAACCCAGGCAAGTGAAAGCATGAAGATTGGATGTTTGAATGTGAGAGGCTGGGGCGTGGGTAAACTTGAGGACATGAGTAAGGAACTGGATGAATGGAAGTATGATATAATAGGCTTGACTGAGACACACCTGAGAGGCGATGTACAGACTGAGGGGAGTGAGTATGTGATGATTGGGAAGGGGCGAAAGAAACAGGAGACTATGGGAGGAGACGTAGCCTTCCTCCACCGCAAAAATGAGAATCTGAAGGTGGAAGAGCTGGATGTAGGTAACAGTGCTAGCAGTGAAGATGTATTAGCCGTGAGTGTGGAATGCAAGAATAAGAAGGGCAGACTAGAAAGAGTAGTAATGGTTGTTGTGTATATGACTGTAGAAGGTGAAAGAGCAGTAAGGGAAAACAGGGGAAAGTACAATATCCTCAGAAAAGTTGTGAGGGAGCATGCAGGAGAAAGAGTGATTGTTATGGGTGATATGAATGCACATACAGGTATGTTAGGTGAACGTATAAATCGGAATGGAGAAATGCTAGCTGAGTTTGTAAGTGAAATGAACTTAGAGAACCTGAATGAAACTCTGGCTGAGGGACGTGTGACCTGGAGTGCAAGAAATCAGGAGTCAGCGATTGATTATGTACTGGTAAATGGGAGAATGCGTGAATGTGTGTCTCGTATGTGGATAGATGAAGAGGGAATGATTGATATTGTGTCTGACCATAATATGTTGACCGTGGAGTGCGGGCTGAATGGTAAAAATGAAATGAAAGAAAAGGACAGGAAGAAGTGGAGACTGAGAGATGTAGGGTGGGAAGATTTTCAGGTAGACTTGAGTGAAAGAAATTGGGAGCCGGGTAGTTTGAATAATATGGATGCTTTGAATGAAAGGCTCGTAGAGAATGTGAGAGGAGCTGCAGTCCAACATGTAGGGTATGTGAGAACGAATGGTAGAAAGCGTGTAAGGAAACCGTGGTGGAACGATGATATTAGGACAGCTAGAAAAGAACGAAAGAGACTGAATAGACTGTGTAGACGACTGAGGAGAAGGAGGCAAGAAAGCGAAGAAGCTGAGGGTGAATATCAGAATGCATGGGAAAGCTATGTGAGACACCAACGACTGACAAAGCGGAAGATCATGAGTGCAAAGGTTCAGTGTGAAAGAAGTGTGATTCAGACCCTGAGAGAGAAAGGGCTTGAGGGAGGTCGTGAGTGGTATAGATTCCTGAGAGGTGAGAGGATGAGTGACAGTGAGAATGTGGAAAGTCTGAAGGTGAATGGTGAAAAAATGACAGATAAGGAGAAAATGAAGGAGTCAATTAGGGAGTTTTGGGAAGAAATAGGAGGAGTAGGGGAAGTATTTGGTGTGAGAGAAGGATGTGTGACTATGGAGAGGAAAGAAGCAAATGAGCTGAATGAAAGGATCAGCAGGGAAGAAGTTGAGAGATGTGTGAAAAGACAGAAGAATGGTAAGGCTGCAGGACCAGATGAGATCCCGTATGAGTTGTATAAAAATGGAGGTGAGGCTGTGATTGAGAGGATGACTGAGTTATTCAACCAGGTTTGGGAAGAAGAGAGAGTGCCAAGTAAATGGAATGAATGTAGAGTGACTCTGATCCACAAGGGCGGGCATAGGAGTAAGCAGGAATCTCTCTGGTAAACTCAATAGGAAAAATCTTTAGTGCTGTGTTGAATGAAAGGTTGTGTAAATGGATTGAGAGTGCCAGGGTGCTGGGTGAGGAGCAGAACGGGTTCCGAGTGGACAGGCGAGCGGAAGATAATATGTTTGTTGTGAATGAGCTGATTGAAAGGAAAAAGAGAGAGGGAGGGAGACTGTACTTAGGCTTCCTAGATATAGAGAAAGCTTATGACAGGGTGAATAGAGATGTGTTGTGTAGAGTGCTTGAAAAAGTTGGGCTCAGTGATAAGATTGTTAACATAATTAGAAGTATGTATGTAGGTACAAGAGCAAAGTATAGACTAGGAGATCTAGAGACAGGTTGGGTGAAGAGTGAAAGAGGAGTGAGACAAGGCTGTATATTATCACCAACCTTATTTAGTCTTTTCACAGAGGAATTAGCAGTAAGAATGAGGAGAACAAATACAGGAGTGAGAATTGGAGAGGATAAAGTATGTGTGTTGTTGTATGCGGATGATGTGGTGGTTATGAGTGAGTCTGCTGAAGAACTACAGAGTCTCCTAGATGTGGTAGGGGGTTATGGAAGGAATTTTGGGGTTAGGTTCAGTAGTGAGAAGAGCAAAGTAATGATAGTAAATAGATCAGAGGATGAGAGAGAAACAACTTGGAGACTGGAAGGGGATGAGTTGGAACAGACGGAAGAATACAAGTATCTAGGGGTGTGGATGGAGGTAAATGGATGCGGCAGGGCCAAGAATGTAAAGATAAGTATGACAAACCAGTGAGTAGGCCGTTTAGGGAGTGCAGCGAGGATGAGAGCGAGCAAGTATGACGTCATCCGTGAGGTTTGGAAGAGTGTGGCTGTCCCGAGCATTATGTATGGAATGGATGTGATGACATGGAACGACATTGAGATAGAAAAATTGGAAGTGGGGCAAAATAGGGTGGCAAGAATGGCACTGAATGCACCAAGGTTTGCAGCAGTAGAGGCTCTTAGGGGTGACATGGGATGGAGCACGTTTAGGGAAAGACTAGTAAAGGTAACCTTGAGATATAAAGTGAGACTGGAACAAATGAAGGATGCAAGATTAGCAAGGAAAGTATACTTGTGGAGTATAAGAGATGGCAAATGGGCGAATAAATGTGGGCGAATGATAGACAGGAATGTTATGCTAAGTAGGTGGGTGTACCGACCCTTTGAAGATAGGCAGAATGTGTTTGAATGGAGAATAACAAACAGAAATGGAGAGGGGTTTGAGTGGGATGTGAGAAAGTGAAAGAATGTGATAGATATGGCAGTTAAAGATGAGGGATTGAGCAAGTGGAAGAATGAGATGGAAAGAAAGGAAACTCGACTAGTACAGGGAGAAAGAGGCCCCAAAGTGTGAGGTGTGGTATGAGGGAAGCCTGGGAGGTGATCTCCGTGCTAGAGCGCAGTGTCTGGATGTGAATGCAAGGAACTATAGATGGTCTGAGTCCCGCAGCAAAGTGTGCCAGATGTGTGACAGGGGTGTGGACGAGACTGTGCAGCATGTAGTGCTGGAATGTAAGAAGTATGACAGGGAGAGAACGGAGATGATGCATGTGTTTCTGAGTGAGATGGGACGTGGAGTGAATGGGAGGACTGAGAGGGAGTGGATGGTGCTGCTGCTGGAGCTCAGTGGTGAGACGAGTGGACGAGTGATCGAGGTAGTGAAAGAGTTCTTGGAGGGCATGTGGCGTGCAAGATGTAGGGGACGATAATTGCCAGGTGTAAAGCCGCCTTAAGCTCCCTTAACCGTAACAGTAACCGTTACTCAGCACGCTTACATGAATCTAAATATGGCGCGTACGATATATTTCCAATTGTTTAAATCAAACATATTGAAAAAAAAACGTCGCAAGCGGAGAAAAAACGTAAGATTTGCAACTTACGCCGTAAGACCTGAAAATCACCGAAATTACGTAAGACTTACGCAAAAAAACGTAAGACTTGACAGTATGTGACAGTGGTATGCGAGTCAGGTGGGTACGTGAGCAGAGAGGAAGGGATCGGCGCTTCTTTGAGTGGAAGGTGACTGACAGGAACAGTGAGGGTCTAGAATGGGATGTGAGAAAGTGGAAGAGAGGTCTGAGACCGTCTGGAAACATGCGATGGAGCGATAGATCACTTTGGAGTGGTACAGGGAAAAGGAAGCCCCGCAGTGTATCAGCTGGTATGATGGAAGCCTGGGTGGTGATCTTCTCTTCCAAGCTCGAGCGCAGTGTATGAATGTGAATGCAAGAAATTACAGGTGGCCTGAGTCCCGCAGCAAATTAAGTGTGTCAGATGTGTGACAGGGGTGTGGATGAAACTGTCGTGCATGTGATACTGGTGTGTGGGAGGTACCGGAGAAAAAGGACGGAGATGATGAGGGTGGCACTGAGTGAGGTGGGCTGGGATGTGAATGGGAGGATTGCAAGGACAGAGAGGGATTGGATGCTGCTGCTGCTGGGACTGAGTGATGAAGCAAATGAGAGAATTATAAAAGCCATGAGGAGTTTTCTGGAAAAGATGTGGTGTGCAAGAAATAGGGAATTGGAAGATTTGTAATGGATACTGCTTGTGTTGTTTTATTGTTACAGGTTGTGCCGATACGAGGGCCTGACTCTCCAACGGGTCACCTGTACAGCAAGAGCAAGAGCAATGAGAGAGTAAACACAGTCTCGTGTGTATCCCCGACCTTCAGGAGAAGACCAAGAAGAAGGAGAAGGTAGGGAAGGGAAGGGAGAGACACGGAGGGACGACAGGAAAGGGAGAGACACGGAGGGAGGAAAGGGAAGGGAAGGGAGAGACACGGAGGGAGGAAAGGGAAGGGAGAGACACGGAGGGAGGAAAGGGAAGGGAGAGACACGGAGGGAGGAAAGGGAAGGGAAGGGAGAGACACGGAGGGACGAAAGGAAAGGGAGGAGGTACAGGGAAGAAGGGAAGGGAAGGGAGGAGGTACAGGGAGGAAGGGAAGGGAAGGGAGGAGGTACAGGGAGGAAGGAATACATAGAATACATAGGAAGAACAGACACCAGAAGACCTATCGGTCTATGGCGAGGGTGTCTGTTTACTACCCCTACTACCAGTAATCTACGTGTGGTAGAACAGGACAGAAAATATGAAGGCTCCTCGCCACCCACCTCTCCCTCCGGCAATGTGCCGGCAGGAAATAGTTAGAAGAGAACACCATGTACCTTTAAGAAAGAAAGGGAGATGGAAATTTTACAGTAAAGAGAGAAATAATAGGAAATTACTACCCTTAACTTACACTACTGGTAACCTAAGCTGTGGGGGAAAATGACTTCATTACATAAGAACATAAGAACACAGAAACACAGGGAGACTGGAAGAGGCCGGGTGGCCTACACAGGACAGCCCCAGGATCCCCCCTAATACTCACGATGGGTGAGGTGTAGTTTCAGGGGCAAAGGTGGAGGCTTGATCCTCATTTTACCGGCGGTACTAGGCACTGCACCAGTAACCTGTCACCTTACTGCACCCACACCTTACTCCACCTGTCATGCGGACATTAACTGTTGCTTTACTCTATTGCTAACTTACGCTACTTGCAATCTAGGTTGTGGGGGAGAATAATATGGATTTAGGTTGAGGTCTTGCTGCAATCTGTCTGAAAACATGCGAAGAAGGGTCAGTATAATCTTATATCCCTGAAGTACTTATCCAATGAAGACTTGAAGCTATTGATACTCTGTGCGCTAACTACTGACGGTGGGAGTCTATTCCAGTGATCGACGACTCTATTATTGAAAAAACTTCTGCGCACCAATGTGTAACATCGGTTTCCCTTTAACTTCATACCGTTGCTGCGTGTTATTGTGTTGGTGTCTCTCTGAAATAGACTATCTGGGTTAATATTGTCGAATCCATTAAGGATTTTGAACACTTCAATTAAGTCCCCTCTTATCCTTCGCTTTCTTAGGGAAAACATATCTAAACGCTTTAAACACTCGTCATATGGCAAGTTTTGGAGCGCTGAAATTTGTTTGGTTGCTCGTCGCTGTATCTTTTCTAGCAAAACTTGATCTTTGATATAGTTCGGTGACCAGAACTGAATGGCGTATTCTAGGTGTGGTCTTACAAATGCTAAATATTATCTCTTCATAAGTTCGGGTGATTTATAATCAAAGTTTCTTGAGATTAATCCTAACATCATATTGGCTTTTTTACTCGCTGCAGAACATTGATCACTCATTTTAACCCGAGAACGTCGGCAGACCCTTTTCTGGGCTTTCACGAGTCGTGGCTGTGGTACGGTGGACCCTATAATGGGCTCGCCATAAAACCCATAATTCGAGCTAGTTGTAGGCGGTGGTGGCATAGAGCAACCCAATATACATGGCCTGGGTCACAGTGGTGGGTGAGTGATCTTGAGACAGGCTTTTTTGTCATAAGTGGTGCTGTAAGGTTATGGCAGACTGAATTAGCTATCCACACAGTAATCACTTGTCAAATTCTTTAGAGTAGACAACAAGCGACTCTCGGCTAGATGCCACGCGTCACAAGACTGTTTATTTTGTAACAAACACCACCCAAAAAATATGAAGTTTGTGTAAAAGTAAATATTTTTAACAGCTTTATGGTTATGAGAGGCGTACTCTGATGTACGTTCCATGCTCTTTTCTTAGTTTCAAAATGCAGTGTAATTTTGCCGTTTCTCGGCCACTTCTCGGCTTTCCTATAGCCGAAGCCCACGGGTTAAGAGTGTTACTGATAATGACACAAATATCTTTTTCTTGTTTTACTTCGCTGAGCTCATGTCATTGAATCTGATATTTAAAGTTAGGATTTTTTTCACCTATGTGCATTACTTTACATTTATCTACGTTAAAACTCATTTGCCATTTTTCGCTCCAGCCGGCAAGTCTTAGTAAGTCTGATTGAATATTCTCGCAACTATGACTGTTCATTACCATACCTCCTAATTTGGTGTCGTCAGCGAATTTGGCTACTTTTGATAGGATATCAGTTTCTAAGTCGTTCACGTAAATTATGAATAGTGTTGGCCCCAGGACCGAACCTTGGGGCACGCCACTGGTGACGGGTTGCCAATCCGATGCTTCACCATTAAGAACTACACGTTGTTCTCTGTTGGTGAGCCAGTCATGAATTCACGCACATAGATGGTCGTTAATACCGTGGGAACTCAGTTTAGAAATAAGCCTAATGTGAGGAACTTTATCAAACGCTTTCTGAAAATCTAGGTAAATTACGTCATATGGGCTTCGGGCGTCCCAACAAAGGGAAGGGAAGGGAGGAGGTACAGGGAGGAAGGGAAGGGAAGGGAGGAGGTACAGGGAAGAAGGGAAGGGAAGGGAGGAGGTACAGGGAGGAAGGGAAGTGAAGGGAGGAGCCACAGGGTGGAAGGGAAAGGAAGGGAGGAGGTACAGGGAGGAAGGGAAGGGAAAGGAGGAGGTACAGGGAGGAAGGGGAGGGAAGGGAGGAGGTACAGGGAGGAAGGAAAGGGAAGGGAGGAGGTACAGGGAGGAAGAGAAGGGGAGGGAGCATAGCTGGGCGTTATCGTGATAAGTTATCGAGATACTTTATTGTTGATTACAAAATCGGGTTATCGACCATCCGCTACTTATTTAAATATGCATCGGTATCTTCGTTACTCTTGTAACCAAACTAGCGATAATTGCTACTTTTTTCCGCCTCTCAGAAAAAAAAGTTCTCCCTACTGCGCATGCGTGGTCCGGTGTTGTATGAATAAACTTCGGGGTATGAAATATCTTTGGTGAAGAGATGTCATACTTAGATCATCAACATTAAAACACTACGTTATTTTTTTATGTTAAACTAAAAAATCACTATATCAAAGAGAAAAATCATTTAACTTAGCCCCCAAAATGATTATTCACTGCCTCAAATTTAATATTCCATATTCGTTTGTGAGCATGACATGATATTGAGGCACCCGGTGTTGTGTTATTTGGTGTCCCATCGTCAAAAGCTGGCGCTTTTGCTTACAAACACTGGTCTCTCGTGAATTGCGCATGTTCAGACCAGTAAGCGTAACCCTGTACAGTCTCACAAAGCTTTTTAACACATTAAGAGTTGCTCGAAGGCTGAATCATACATACAGTACCACCATCCTTGCTGTTTCTAGAACGACACTCTGTACATATAAATACAACTTGTACAGAGTTTCGTTGTAGGAACAGCGAGGATGGTGGTAGTGGTACTGAATGTCTGATTCAGCCTTCCACTAACTCTTAATTACAGATAAAAAGCTTTGTAAGACTGTACAGGTCTACGCTTCTGGTCTGAGCATGTGCAGTTCACGACAGACCAGCGTTTGTAAACAAAAACGCCAGCTTTTGACGGTGGGGTCGCCAAATAACACAACAACAGTTCAGGCGTTTCTGATATTACCGTCCATATGTAGGCTACGTGTCAACGTGTGGTTTTCAGGTTTTGTAAGTTTTCTAAAATACAGATAATGAAAATTTGAATTCATCAATGTTTTTCTATTTGAAATATCAATATAGTATCGTTTTAGCCTATCGGACTTATCGCTAGCTAGTATTGGAATTGTGGATTTATATCGGGCATTGGTTATCGGTTATCGCCTATATTTGTGTCTCCAGTTAACGAATATCGGTTATCACTGATAAGGTTTTTCATTATCAGTTATCGGTTATCGGGAATAGGGTTTTCTGTTATCATGCCCAGCTATGGGAGGGAGGAGGTACAGGGTTGAAAGGAAGGGAAGGAAGGAGGTACAGGGAGGAAGGGAAGGGAAGGGAGGAAGGGAAGGAAAGGGAGGAAGGGAAGGAAAGGTTGGAGGTACAGGGAGGAAGGGAAGGGAAGGGAGGAAGGGAAGGGAAGAGAGGAGGTACAGGGAGGAAGGGAAGGGAAGGGAGGAAGGGAAGGAAAGGGATGAAGGGAAGGAAAGGGAGGAGGTACAGGGTGGAAGGGAAGGGAAGGAAGGAGGTACAGGGAGGAAGGGAAGGGAAGGGAGGAAGGGAAGGAAAGGGAATAAGGGAAGGAAAGGGAGGAGGTACAGGGAGGAAGGGAAGGGAAGGGAGGAGGTACAGGGAGGAAGGGAAGGGAAGAGAGGAGGTACAGGGAGGAAGGGAAGGGAAGGGAGGAGGTACAGGGAGGAAGGGAAGGGAAGGGAGGAGCCACAGGGTGGAAGGGAAGGGAAGGGAGGAGGTACAGTGAGGAAGAGAAGGGGAGGGAGGAGGTACAGGGAAGAAGGGAAGGGAGGAAGAGAAGGGAAGGGAGGAGGTACAGGGAGGAAGGGAAGGGAAGGGAGGAGGTACAGGGAGGAAGGGAAGGGAAGAGAGGAGGTACAGGGAGAAAGGGAAGGGAAGGGAGGAGGTACAGTGAGGAAGAGAAGGGAAGGGAGGAGGTACAGGGATAAAGGGAAGGGAGGAAGAAACATGGACTAGCATGGAAACATGGACTAGCAGGCAGCAGAAAGCCTGTTGGCTCATTACTAGGCTGCCTGCGTTCAGTGATTCAATCAATCCGTTTGCCACAGGAGTGGCATGCAGGGAAGGATTAAAGCACTTGTGTATTTACTCTTGGGAACGTTCAGTTCACTCCCGATGCAGCAAAGTGGCGATCAATGCGTTCCTTGAAGGAGTTGATGGTCTCTGCGCTAACCACTTCTGCAGGAAGGCTGTTCCAGTGGCGAACAACTCTATTCGAGAAATAACTCCTGCCGATGTCGGTATTGCATCGCTTTGCTTGAATTGTTTTTCCGTTGTTTCTTGTTCTCAGGTTGGTTTGTAGCGTGAAGAGTTTGGAGTGATCAACGTTGCTGAGCTTGTTCAGGTACTTAAAGACTTGTATCATGTCTCCCCGCAGGCGTCTCTTTTCCAACGTGAAGAGGTTGAGTCGCTCGAGTCGCTCTTCATAGGGCTTCGTCCTCAGTGGTGGTATCATCTTCGTGGCGCGGCGCTGTACTTTCTCAAGTAATTCAATGTCTTTCCTGTAATTAGGAGACCAGAATTGCACGGCGTATTCCAGGTGGGGCCTTACCAGCGAATTATACAAGGATAACATAACTCCCGGCGTCTTGTATTCGAAGTTCTTCGATATGAACCCAAGCATTGTATTGGCTTTCTTACAGGCGGACTTGCAGTGTTTTATTTGTTTCAAGTCACTGTTGATGGTGACCCCGAGGTCCCTTTCCTCTTGCACAACATGTAGTGGTTCGCCACCCATGTGGTATGTGTGGTTGCTGTTTCTGGATCCGATATGCATTACTTTAAATTTGGCAGTGTTGAAGGACATCTGCCATTTTTCTGACCACCAAGTGATCTGGTCTAATTTTGCAGTCTGCCGTTGTGAGGGCCTTCCCACCCACCTTTGTGTCGTCGGCAAATTTTGAAAGATTGGATTTCAATCCTAGTTCTAGGTCGTTGATATATATGATGAAAAGTATGGGTCCCAGCACTGACCCCTGTGGCACTCCACTTGTGACCGGGAGCCACTCGGAGGCCTGTCCGTTGAGCACAACTCGTTGTTTTCTTCCAGTGAGCCAGTCCTTGATCCACGCTGTCAGATTGCCGCCTAATCCCGCCGACTTGAGTTTCTTGAGGAGTCTATCGTGTGGCACTTTGTCAAGGGCTTTTTGAAAGTCTAGATATATAACATCGCTGGGGATATAATTATCCCAGTTTTCATAGATACCTTGGAAGAAGTCCAATAAATTGGTTAAGCATGAGCGCTTGTTCCTGAAACCGTGCTGAGCATCGGAAATGATGTTGCTGTCTTCAAGGAACCTAACGAGAGTGTCTCTGATGATCTTCTCGAGGATTTTTCCCGCCACAGAGGTCAGGCTGATTGGTCTGTAGTTTAGGGCCACATTTTTGTCTCCCTTTTTGTAGATCGGAGTTACATTCGCTTGTTTCCAGTCTTTTGGGACTTTGTTTTGTTGTAGTGACAGATTGTAGATGGTGGTGAGTGGCTTGAGGATTTGCTGCTTGAGTTCCTTGAGCAGCCTGGGTGACAAGTCGTCGGGTCCGGTGGACTTGTTTGTCTCGAGTTTGTCTAGGTACTTCTTCACATCTCGTTCTTCGATTGCGTCAATTTCTAGGGGAGTGATTCCCATCGGTGGGGTAGGGCTCTCGGGTACGGACTGGGTATTCTCGACCGTGAACACAGACGCGAAGTTTTTGTTTAGGATTTCGACCATTTGGCTACTGTCCTGTGTTAGTACGTCACTTTCATCTTTTAAGGGACCGATATTGCTTTTTGTCTTCTTTTTGGTTCTTATATACGTGAAGAACTTTTTCGGGTTGGACTTGGCTTCGCATGCAATTTGCTTTTCATAGTCGCGTTTACGCTGGCGAATGAGTGTTCTGCAAGCTCTGAAGCTTTGATGGTATTGTTTGCGTGCCTCGTCAGTGCCGTTTTCTTTGAGCGAGTTGTATTTTCTCTTCTTTAAATTAATCGCCCGTCGAACCTGGGTAGTCATCCATGGTGGGCTTGTGGCATTATTTGTTATCCTTGTCTTCATGGGAACAGTTGTTCTCTCTACCTCCAGGAGTTTGTTCTTGAAGCCATTCCACGCTCCGTCCACAGGAGTGTAGGTCATGGGTTCCCAAGTTGTCTGGGTTAGCAGCTCACAAGCGAAATTAAAATTGGCTCTTTTGTAGTCTGGAATCTTGGACGTGTTTTCGGTGAGTTCATGGTCTGTTCTGATCTTTAGGCGGATTAGGTGATGGTCGCAACCATCCAGTTTTTCGCCGACTTGACATTCACATGTGAGATCTGAATCACTCACGAGTACTAGGTCTAATATGTTATTTTCCCTCGTCGGTTGGGTAACAATCTGAGTAAGAAAAGTGTCTTCTAGCATTTCGAGTAATCTGTTACCCTCCCGATCTCCAATCATCGTGGTCCAGTCAATGTTGGCCCAGTTAAAGTCCCTGATAATGACTGATTGTTTGTTTTGCATTACGGTGTGGATTTCTTCGTACAGCGCTTCATCGTCCGCTTCTTGTTGCTTTGGAGGTCTGTAAACGGTTCCAATCGCTATTTTGTTGTGCTTGCTAGTCTCCAGTTCAACATATACTGTGTCATATTTCTCTGAGTCTCCTTTGGTTACTTCCACGGCAGGGTATTTGTTCTTGACGTAACAGATAACACCTCCTCCTTTCTTGTGAAGTCTGTTTTTGTAGAAGCTCTCGTATCCTGGAATTGAGAATTCGGTCATTAGGTGGTCAGAGGTGGCCCACGTTTCGGTGATGGCAATCACGTCCGGACTTTCTACGTCAATGTAGGCAAGTAACTCATCCCGTTTGGGTATTAAGCTCCGCGCGTTGGTGTATAGGACAGAAATGTCCTTCTTGATTTCAGTGCTTCGAGGCACAGTAGTCCGGTGTCTGCGTGTGTTTTCTGTTGGGGGCGTTGGTGTATGATGGGCGGGCTCTACTGGTTGGTTGTTTACGATACTTTGGTGCCCCTCCCGCGCTCGGAGTTTTTTGAGTACAAAAGTACTTCCTCGTTCAGCAGCCTAACAAGCCGTGCTGAGCCAATCGCATTGAGGTGAAGACCGTCAGGACGGAAAAGGTCGGGGTTGTCAAGGAAATGATCCCACAAATTTGCGAACGAAACTTCCTCGTCCTGACAGAGGTGTTTCAGTCTGTTGTTGATGTTTGACGCCTTTCTGTGGAAGCCTGTGAAGGCGTTGATTCTCGGAAGAATCCCGGAGACAATGATGTGGCGTGACTTCTCCTTGTAGCGGCGGATTACTCGTCGGTAGTCAGTGTGGTATGTCTTGCTGTTCTGAGTTCTTCGCGGCCAGTTGTGTGGTGGTCTGGGGTTGAGGCACACTGCCTGCCTGTGCTTAGAGTCCGGTGTGCGGCCGGTGGTGTAACAATATTGGCAATAGCGTAGCCACATCTGGCAAAGTTAATTCTTACAACATGAATTTCTTTTTTGTCCCTGAAAGCAGTGCAGTAACAAGTTAGTGACTTCCGGAATAGAGAAAGAAAATTGACACAATGATGTAAAAATGTTAATGGAACTAACGCACGACGTAGCACACCCATATGCGGCGGCGGTTCAGTTGGTGTTGTGAGAAATACCTCCTTGCAGAAATAAGTCGCACATGTATTTACCTAGCTGTGAAATACAGGAAAAGAGCCGTACTAGGCTTGTGCTGTCCCGCCTCCATAACGCTTATTATCCAGTTTGGCTTTAAATTCATGAATCGTTTTTGCATACACAGTCTCCTCGTCAAGTCCGTTCCATGTTGTTATGCTTCTGTATGGAAAAATGTGTGTGTGTGTGTGTGTGTGTGTTTTTGTGTAGGGGGGTTGAGGGGGGCGAAGCCCCCTCGTTAGGGAATAGGTTATGTAAAATTTGGTTGGTGGGAATGGGATCTCAAACTGGTGTCGCACTGGACCTTTTTCCTCTAACCCATTGGTTCCCAACCTGGGGGTAAATTACCCCCTGGGGGTAATTTAGCAATTTTTCGGGGGTAATGGAGGGGTGACAGAAAAATGTTAAGAATTCTGAAAATCAAGTAAGCATTGGTATTAGGATTAATGTTAACTTAGTTAGTTAGTTAACTTACTCTCTTGGATCGAAAAGCCAGCCTGGTAATCTGAAGTTAGTGTTTGAAGATGTGTTGAAAATCGTCAACTTCATCAAGTCCAGGGATGTGAATTCGCGCATATTCAAGGAGCTGTGCAAGGAAATGGGAGAACAGTATCAGGTTCTGCTTTACCACACCGATGTTCGCTGGTTGTCACGAGGCAAGGTTGTACATCGTGTCATTGAGCTCCGAAAGGCTATTCAGGAATTTCTGGAACAAAAAGGATCTCCTTTTGCTACCAAGTTCACTGATAAGGAGTGGCTTGCTCGACTTTGTTACTTGGCTGACATATTTGCGGAGCTGAACAGTGGTAATCTGCAACTCCAGGGCCGAAACACGACTGTCATTGATGCCCGTCACACTGTGGCTGCATTTCTGGCGAAACTGAGACTCTGGATTCGGCGCTTGGAGAAAGGAGTGATCGCCCAGTTCCCCACCCTAGACCAGTTTATTGAGGAGAATAGTCATGATACTGGATCTCTTCTACAGACCATCAACAAAGAGATGAGCGACCATTTGAAGGGGCTTGAAACAAGCATGCATCACTACTTTCCAGAGAGTGACCAAGAAACAGCCAGTCTTCAGTGGATCATTCATCCCTTCTCTGTACCTGATGAGGCCATTCATGATGATGATTTCCCTGCAAAGGAGGAGTGGATCACAATGCGAGCCAATGAAGCCTTGAAAATCGAATTCCAAAACCAAAATGCAGATTCCTTTTGGATTTCCCGACTAGCCGACTCGCCAACTCTGTCCAAGAGAGCCTTGAAGTTGTTGGTATCATTCTCAACAACGTATCTGTGCGAGAAGGGGTTCTCAACTGTGCTGGGGATGAAAACAAAAAAGAGGACTCGCTTGAATGTTGCAAACGATGCCAGGCTGGCACTTTCAACCACGAAGCCAAGAATTCCTCAACTAGCTTCAAATATGCAACTCCAACCATCTCACTGATGCTCTTGACATCTTTGGTAAGTCATTAGAGATGCAAAATGTACTAATACAATAAATAAAAGAAATTATCTCTAGTGTTTTAGTTTAGCCATATATATATATAAATGTTGACAACATTTTGTGAAAGGGGTAACATGCTTAATGTGACATGCTAAATTGGGTAACAAGCTGAAAAAGGTTGGGAACCACTGCTCTAACCGCATTGATGGTAGGCGCAACACGCAATTCCAACTTTTATGAGTGTGCATCACACACGACCAAGGTCGGCTGCCCATATCCACAACGTAAACAAACCAGTCACCCTGTATCCACATGACGTCGCTTGCCAAAGTAAGGGCCGCTGTGGCTTGTGCTGCTGGTACTCAAACTATGGACTTGTTGCTACAGTTACATGGAAGGAAGAAGCCGTTGTGGGCACCATCATGGCTTCAAAGACGGGAGGACAGGAGTGTTTACCGACATCAACAACTCACTCCCATTTAGGTGTACAGGCAACCACGGTTGCTCCTAGCCCCATCGGTTGGAGGAAAACGCCTAGTGTGCCGGCGCCTTCAGTCCGCGTTGCACACTGGCAGAGGCAGCACCCGCGCCCGTATCCGCTTACCTTTGTGCTCTAGTGTGCGGTCTTCGTGTTTTCAGCACTATATATGTTACTTATATATATTTTTTTATATTATTATTCTATATTATTTATCATTGCTATTTGTAAGAAAAATTACCCTTATTATGTATAAGATATGTATAATGATATTTATGTTCATAAATTTGCGATATATGTGATTCATTAATGGGATTCACATTAACTTAAATGGAGAAATTCATTTTGGTTTACGAGTTTTTTGGTTTGTGAGCAAAATTCTGGAACGAATTAAACCTGTAAACAGATTTTTTTTATTTATTTAATTTTTATGTCAAACCCTGTAGCACCGGTAGGCTTTCTTGAGGGGCCTGGTGGTCGGCCCGAGCCCGTCTTGGTGCAGGCATGTGTTTATCGTGGCTCCACCTCTTCTTGCCTCATGCCGCCCCCCGGAGCTCATTCTTGAATGACTTGGACGGTTCTTCTAGAGTCCGGGTTGATGGATGGTCTTCAGGGCAGCATGTGGGTAGTCTTAGGCCACTCGCAGTGACTGAAAAATTCCAGGTGGTAGCGGCGGATTCAAACCCGTGTTGTCCAGAATGCAGTGAATGCAGGGCCTGCATGCTAACCACTCAGCCACCGCCTGCCCAGTGAATGATCCGAGGCCTTAGAAGCTTGCTGGAGAAAGGCCTAGGGCCAAACCTCTTGAATTACACCCGAGTCAAGATGGTGGCTGGCTTGGGGGACTGTGGCGGAAAGGGTAGCCAATAATTTTGAGACACTTTATTTCAGGGCAAAATATGATACTTTTGTCATGAGATTGTTTACCTTCCAGAAATCACCAAATGACTGGCCCTTTCACTTGGCAGCGTCAACTCACCATTCAGCCGCTGACCCCCAGTGACAGACTTCCGGGAGACTGGAAGGTTAGCAGAGCACACATGTGGCAACCAAAGAGCAGCTGTTAAGTAGATGAAACACAGAAAGGTGCATGAAGTAAACCTTAACTATTACTATTACTATTGGAAGGTTAGCAGAGCACACGTGTGGCAACCAAAGAGCAGCTGTTAAGTAGATGAAACATAGAAAGGTGCATGAAGTAAACCTTAACTATTACTATTACTATTACTATTGGAAGGTTAGCAGAGCACACGTGTGGCAACCAAAGAGCAGCTGTTAAGTAGATGAAACATAGAAAGGTGCATGAAGTAAACCTTAACTATTACTATTACTATTGGAAGGTTAGCAGAGCACACGTGTGGCAACCAAAGAGCAGCTGTTAAGTAGCAGACGAGACATGGAAAGGTGCATGAAGTAAACCTTAACTATTACTATTACTATTACTATTGGGAGGTTAGCAGAGCACACGTGTGGCAACCAAAGAGCAGCTGTTAAGTAGGAGACAAGACATAGAAAGGTGCATGAAGTAAACCTTAACCTGATTATGTTTTGTTTTCTATAAACTGTGGAGAGGGAGTGTATTTGTATGAAGGTATGCAGATGTGTGTGTGTGTGTGTGTGTGTGTGTGTGTGTGTGTGTGTGTGTGTGTGTATATATTTATCAAAATGTATTTACCTATTTGTAGTATACAGGGCCTGACCTCAAGCTGAGACAATCCTTTTTCCCATTTTCTGCTTCTCCAACTTTTCCTTCATTATATGGACACTGCCACATGCTTCAACAGAGTCATGGATAAACACTGCAGGCAGACACTTTCTCCCAGAATTAGAGATTGAAGGGTATAAGTTATTCCACCAAGATCGAATAGGCAGGAAGGGCGGTGGGGTCGCACACTCGTCAGGGACAATCTTAAGTGTGTCTTTAACAACTCAATCAAGGAAGATAGCAATACAGAATCCCTCCTTCATTGTAAAAATATTAGCATTGATAGTAAAACATACTAGAGTTGTGATACTACTTTTATTAAAGATAATACGAGGTAGAAGGAAAGTGGCAATGACAGTGACAGACAGTAATCTAAACAGACCAAAATGCGTCCCAATATTTTATTAATAATAATGTTAATAATAATAATAATAATAATAATAATAATAATAATAATAATAATAATAATAATAATAATAATAATAATAATAATAATAATAATAATAATAATAATAATAATAATAATATAATGATAATAATAATAATAATGAAATCAATAATAATAATAATAATAATAATAATAATAATAATAATAATAATAATAATAATAATAATAATAATAATAACAATAATAATAACAATAATAATAATAATAATAATAATCATAATAATAATAATCATAATAATAATAATAATAATAATATAATGGTAATAATAATAATAATGAAATCAATAATAATAATAATAATAATAATAATAATAATAATAATAATAATAATAATAATAATAATAATAATAATAATAATAATAATAATAATAATAATAATAATAATAATAATAATAATAATAATAATAATAATAACAATAATTAGTCTAGCATTAATGACATTTGTCGTAAGAATTGCTATAATAATAACTTATTACAGGAAATAAGTGCCTAAAATGTGTGGTAATGACTTTCAATAATACTAATACATAATATTATAATTACAATAATAATAATAATAATAATAATAATAATAATAATAATAATAATAATAATAATAATAATAATAATGATAATAAGCAGAATAAAAAAAAAACACTATCAAAACCAATGCCCATAAAAATATTAAATAATAATAATAATCATAATATTTATTATAATAATAATAATAATAATAATAATAATAATAATAATAATAATAATAATAATAATAATAATAATAATAATAATGATAATGATAATAATAATAATAATAATAATAATAACAACAACAAACAAGAATGCTCCTACTCCTTCTACAATTTCTACTACTATTACAACTATTATTGCCACCACTGTCACTGCTACTATTATTACTGTATCAGATAATAGTGCTGATTATGACAAAATTATTACTACTACTACTACTACTGTTATCACCACAACCACTATTACTACCACTGCTACTACTACTACTACTACTACTACTTTTCTTTATATGGCCTCCATCCACTAGTTATTACTACTACTACTACCACTAATAATAATAATAATAATAATAATAATAATAATAATAATAATAATAATAATAATAATAATACGCTCGATTTCCTCCGGACGAAAGTGAAGTACACACACTTGTAAGGTAGAAGGAAATGTAGATATTAATGTAATACAACTGAGTCATATATATATATATATATATATATATATATATATATATATATATATATATATATATATATATATATATATATATATATATATATATATATATATATATATATATATATATATATATATATATATATATATATATATATATATATATATATATATATATATATATATATATATATATATATATATATATATATATATATATATATATATATACAATATATAAACACTGGCCTGCAGAACGGCTGGGCCGACCATCAGGCCCCACCTGGAAGAAGCCTACCGCAATAGGCATAACGTAAAAAAAAAAAAAATATATATATATATATATATATATATATATATATATATATATATATATATATATATATATATATATATATATATATATATATATATATATATATATATATATATATATATATATTCATTTCCATAGATGAAGTTCAGATGTTAAACTGAAGAGTCAGTTTATTTATATTTAAAATTATCTGCTCTTTAGTGATTTTTCTTCAGTCTTCAGATAACAATTATTTAATACTAGAAGCAATTACAAAGATAATGAGTGCAATACTAAAAACTGTTTCATAGGGATATAATTCATGACACTGACTTGCATAGCAAAAGAATTGACAATATATATATATATATATATATATATATATATATATATATATATATATATATATATATATATATATATATATATATATATATATATATATATATATATATATATATATATATATATATATATATATATATATATTTATATATATATATATATATTTATATATATATATATATATATATATATATATATATATATATGTGTGTGTGTGTGTGTGTGTGTGAGTCAAAAAGAATTATATTAGGCTATTGAAAATGACTAAAGAAAATTGAGTATACGGGACATATGGCATGGGTAACTCAATTAAAATGTTGGTGTCTTTTATTTCAGCTATTTTTTTTTTTTTTGTTAGAAAGCTGATGCTTGAATTTTATCAGGACCTTAGTAACAATATTCATAACAGTAGTGCCATTAAAAAAATAGCCATCCTCCTTCCGAGTATATGAACATACTGGAGAGCCATTGTTTTCATCAGCTTCCCGCCACATTGATAATAACAATTAGATTCCAATACTTCTCCAATGTCTTGTGAGTTACAACAAAAGTAGCCTGATTAAATCCACAGTGTAGCCGGACAGAGAAAGATACATATAACATATACGAATAATCTGATATACTTACTTTGGTATGGTTTGTGGGACAAGTTTCTTGGCGGTGAATGGCCCGCCCGGACCCATGGGGCCAGCAGCTCTGGATTTTTCGGGAAGGAGAAGCCTCAGAAGACACTAACACGAGAATCACTATCATAATTTCCTCTGCAGGGAGGCACGGAACACTTCCCCGGCATTGTCACTTTCCTTCCCTTCCCAATCCCATACTTTCCTTCCTTTCCCTTCCTATTCCATCCCATACTTTCCTTCCCTTCCCATTCCATAATTCCATTCCATCCTATACTTTATATCCCTACCAGTCTCATCCCAACCCATCCTATCCCTTCCCTTTTCTTTCCTTTCATTGCCTTCTTTTCCTTTCCCTTCCCTTTCATCCTTTTCTACCCCTTTCCTTTCCTTCCTTTCTCTTCCCATCCCATACCACCCTTTCCTTTCCTTTCCTTTAGTTTTGTTTCGTTTCCTTCCTCTCCCCTTCCCATCCCATCCCATCCCATGCTTCCTTTCCCTTCCCTTCCTGTAATTTCGTTTCCTTTCCTAACCATCCCTTCCCTTACTTTCCCATTCCGTTCCTTCGCTTACTCTCCCATCTTTTCCCTTCCCTTCCCTTTCGTGTCTCTTTCGTTCTTTTCCCTGTAAACACTGAATCAGTAGCTCGAGGAATCCAGTTATCTTTCGTTTGAACATATGTCGATGATAAGTAAAAGTAATGTTTTTGTCTTTAAATTGACGGTATGCCACTTCCTTATGATCACAGGTAGGTTGACTAATTGATACATACACACTTGGGTAGAACGATTGACAAGTAAACGAACCTTCGATACCCAGAAAGGAGCTTCGAAAGTGAAGATCCGCCATTAGTGACCCACATGCCTTTAGACGGTGAGGGTGCGCCGCTGTCTCTCATTAGTATTGTTGCATTTTCACGCTCATTTCACTCACTAATCACCTGTCACGTCTACCAGGTAACTTGTGACCCTTTGACTTTATTGTGAGAGTGGAAGGAAGGCCGAGTGAGACTGGAAAAGCGTTTAAAATTGACAAGAATTGCGACCTGCGAGAAGAGAGTGGATGGGAGGTATAGGAAGAAATGGCGAATCTCATTTTTAGTTATTTTTCCGTGTGTTTACGTGTTTTACGGCGCGTATTTGTGGCCCACGGGTGTCTTTGGGTACAGGAACACATCTCACTGCCCCTGAGTACCCGGTAACAGCCTGGCATTGAGATAAAGACGAAGGCCCGTACCTACAAAGCAATCCTAGGGTTGGCTCCTACGGGTCCTTTCCTCCCCTCTGCTCTTCTTCTTCTTCTTTTGACCTGTAACGCTTTGTATCGCTTCCTAGGTCCTCCTCCTCTCGTTCCTCCTTTCTTATTCACACACCTTCCTTTTCAGTGTTACGTAATTTTCTAAACTGAAATAGTCACTTATCTTCACTTCTTCAGACATTCTGCCACACAGTTCCAAAACCTCTCTTCCCCTCATATGTCAGCTCTAGGTAACGTAGGAGAGGAAAAAATAGGCGTTGGGGGACTGTGGCAGAAGGGAAGGGAAGGATAAGGAAGGAAAGGGAAGGGAAGGAAAGGAAGCAATAGGAAGGGATGGGATAGGAAAGGAAGAGGAAGGAAACAAAACGAAACTAAAGGAAGGGAAGAATTAATGGACCCACGGGAGTCATCGCCAAAATGGACTCGCCAATCTAGGGCCTATATGATCAAATTTAGTTAACTTATGAAATGGGTTTGGCCTTGGATACGGCCTAGGAGCGGGAGGTGCGGCCTAGGAACTCCTAAGTGCAAGCAATGGCCGACCTCCAGCAACACCGCAGACGCCAGCCCAGGAATTATCGCCCCCAGAAAGATGCTCTTGAAGAATACGACGACGACGAACTCATCAGAAGGTTTCGCCTGGACAGTGAGGGAATTCATTTTGTCACCGATATGGCGCGAGACGTCCTGCAGAGCCCCACGAGGAGGAGCCATGCCCTCACGCCAGAGATGAAGGTCTTGATTCTCCTCAGGTGAGTGTTTTAAACGAGTCTTCCTTTATATCTCTTTGAATCCTTGTGAGATACAATTATAAGCATTAGTATTGGGTAATGGAGACACAGCGGGTGGGGTTTGATAATAATTAGGGGCATGTACCCCAAGACCCCAGTGTGCATGAGATGTCTTTTGTTGTAGCCCAATGTTACCCCAATGAATATGAAACCCTTCTGTTCCCTAATGAAAGGTTACAGCGCAGGTCACCCTCAAGCTGTTTGTTGTGTGTGGTCAAAGTACTCCACATAAGGCACAGAAAAGCCCCTCAAAGTGAGATGGGTCTAGTTCTGGAATAACACCCATAAATTGATCCTTCAAAGTGAGATGCATATGTTTATGGAATAATACCTATGATGCATCCTTCCAAGTGAGATGGATGTATTTCTGAAATAACACCCACAAACTGATAGTACAATAGACCCACATAAGTGAGACTGATTGAGGGGAAGACTGACCACAGACAACCAAAAATTCAAGTTATGGAAAGTTCAAAATACTGTGCATACGGTAGTTATTTTTTTGTCACTCCGTATCACTAAAAGTCATCATACAGTGCAGTATTATGTGCAAATTATGGCACACATGAAACGTAACAAGTTATTTAGTAAAGTGCAGTTTGGCTTCATATCTAGTGGGGGCTTCGTGGTGCAGTGGTTAGCACACTCGGCTCACAACCGAGAGAGCCCGGATTCGATTCCTGGGCGGAGTGGAAAAAATTGGGCGGCATTTCAGATACCCTACGCCCCTGTCCACCCAGCAATGAATGGGTACCAGGTATTAATCGGGGGTTGTGTCCCGTCTCCTGGGATCTGTTCCCTTCTCCTATAACTCCTTCCCCCTCCTGTCTCTCTCCGGCATATGACCACAGATGTTGCGCCGACTAAACGAAGCTTTTCAACTTTCAAATCTGGTCGCTCTACGGTGCTACAGCTTATCAAGGTGTTAGACAGATGGACAGAGGCAATAGACAGAGGCCAGGCTGTTGATGTAGTTTATTGTAATTTTATGAAGGCCTTTGACAGAGTACCACATCATAAACTTATCAAAAACTTGTCTCTATGGAATTGAAAGCCAGTACACTACTTGGATAAAGCATTTTTTACTGAACAGGAAGCAGCGAGTTGTCGTTAATAGAAAAATGTCAGGCTGGAAAGAGGTCACTAGTGGTGTGCCGCAAGGCTCTATTCTTGGTCCCTTGTTTCTTGTTTTGTTTATGTGTAAATGACCTACCTGATTGTGTGAAAAATGGTAGTGAAATGTATTTGTATGCTGATGACACCAAGATTTTTAAGTGTATCAATGATGCGGATGACTGTAGAAAGCTCCAAGATGATCTGAAAGGAGTTATGAAATGGACCGAAGAGTGGCAACTTCATTTTCATCCAGAAAAATGCAAACAAATGATGATTGGGAGAATTCATGTAGAGGAGCAAGTGTACGCCATGAACAACATATTAACTAAGACTAAAAAAGAGAAAGATATAGGTGTGGTAATTGACAATAAGTTAAGTTTTTCTGATCATCTGGCTGAAAAGGTTAATAAGGCAAATAGA
Organism: Eriocheir sinensis; assembly: GCF_024679095.1. NCBI lineage: Eukaryota > Metazoa > Arthropoda > Malacostraca > Decapoda > Varunidae > Eriocheir > Eriocheir sinensis. Next base: position 655,836 of record NW_026112142.1, read on the forward strand.
ATAGTGCGCATTATAAGAACATTTGTTTATCTGGATCTGGATATGTTTAAGACCTTGTATATGGCCCTTGTCAGACCACATCTTGAATACGCCAACCAGATATTGTGTCCATACTTGGTCAAAGACATTGACATAATAGAAAATGTTCAAAGAAGAGCCACCAAGCTAGTGCCGGAAATAAAGGATTTGACCTATGAGGAACGACTGAGGAAACTGGATTTACCCACTCTGCCATATCAAAGATCTCGAGGGGACGTGATAGAAACATTTAAAATGTTGTGTGGAAAGTATGACGAAGATTGTACGGAAGGACTGTTTACGATGCGAGAGAGTGACACAAGAGGAAACACTAGAAAGATATTCAAGAACAGTGCTCGACTAAACATCAGAAAATATGCATTCCCCAACAGAGTTGTAAACAGCTGGAGTAGTATGCCAGAGAGTGTGATTAGTTCAGGAACAGTGGAGACATTTGAGAGAAAATTAGATCAGTTTTGGAAAAACTAAGAACAGAAATTTAGCTATAAAGCTCCACTAGTGTCCATCACCACATATTACCACAACATAAAATAAGTTATGGTCAATGAACTGGAATTACAGGCATAAGCCTCTTCCAGAAATTCATCTGTGAGTATCTGTGAGTATTGGTAGTGAGTGAGTCGTGGTTAAGGGCGGATATGTGTCGCGTTTAGCTCCACACGAAAACTCCTGCGTCGACATGGCTGGCAGGGTGTAAGGGATCTGTGCTACATATGTGAGGATTTCACCGGCGAGAAGTGGATTGGATGCTGTTTGTGTCTTAGGTGGTGTCATGTGGAGTGTGCTACTTTGGCTGGAATCAAATAGGATAGTATACCTAAAATATATTGGATATGCACCCCATGCCTCCATAAAGCATCTCTGGCTACCAGCAATGTGGAAAAATTGGATGAATTCAAGCAAGAATTATCTAAAGAAATATCTGTGGTTAAGAATGAGATTGAATCAAGGGCTGAGAAGGTGCAGGAGGAGCTGGGATCAGTTGTTGACGCGCTGCGTGCTGAAAATGCAAAATCCAGTTGGGTTGAGGTGGTGAAGAGAGGCAGGAAAGTGAAGGAGAATCTCCTAGTTGTGAAAGCTTCTAACCAGGAAAAGAAGGCAACAGATATGAAGGATGAAGTTTTCCAGGCATTGAATGGCATTCAAATAACTCATTGAAGATTCACAAATGGAGGTAATACTGTCATGAGCTTGATAATGAGAACACAATGGCTGAGGCAACTCAAAAATTGGAGTTTGTTGAGCAAATTAGTAACAAGAGTGTTGGAAAGATGAAACCAAAGATCATGATATGCAATATGCATAAAGAGGAGACCAAGAAAAAAATAAGGGAGACCATTTTGGACCACAATGAGTTCCTACACACAATTCAGGGTGTTGAGAATAAGATTGAGCTGATTTTTAGTAAACCTGTAGCTGGCGGTACGATGCATTACATTTTGAGGTGCGACCCAACTGTGAAAGAGCTGATTTACAAGAATCATGACAGGTTGAAATTAGAATGGGGAATATACACAGTGATGGACAGATACCATGCAGTTATATACTATCATTGTCAGAGATACGGCCATCTTGAGGCCAACTGTACTGCCAAGAACAGTGGAGACCCCAAAGTGTTACAAATACGCTGGCGATCATAAATCAGAGAATTGCTCTATGGCTGAGAAGAAATGCATAAATTGTATGAGGTACGAGAAGCCTAAAATCTATCACTCAATGAATGAAAGAATTCGTAACAACTGATCATGGCTATTAATTAGTGTTTGTACTTAGAGATAAATTGTGTGTGATAAGTGTTAAGTGAATTGGAAATAATCATTGGATATTTAATTGTGATACTATTAAGAAAATATCAGACATGAAAACTAAACCAATGGATATTTGTGATACCATAAAAAGGAAAAATATTGTGTTTAGTATGAACTATCAGTTAGCTGTTTATGAAATAAATTAAGACACTCACCACGACGTTTGCGAATAAGTGCATCGAGGATTATTATCGAGGCTAACATTGTAATTGTTGACGGCCCTCGTAGAGCGCTGCACTAGCAGTGGGACGGGGCTTGAAACCTCATCAACAGTAAACCATAAACGGTAAACCCTGCTGAAGTTAAACTAATTGGGGGAAGACCAATCTGAGATAACTGAAAATCTAAGTTATCCAAAGTTCAAAATAGTGTGCCTTCGGTAGTTATTTTTGTCACCCTTGTATCACTGATAAATATTATTGTACAGTACAGTAAACCCGATGAAACTTAAAACATGTTGAAAGAAATCTGGGTAGATGGTAAAGACGTGAGACTAATTGCCAACTTGTATTGGGACCAAAAGGCGGCGGTGAGAGATGGCGGGGAGAAGACAGACTGGATACAGATAAGAAGAGGAGTCAGACAGGGGTGTGTCCTGTCGCCAGACTTGTTTTCTCTATATGGTCAACGAGTGATAGAAGATTTGGAAGATATGGATGGAATTTTAATTGGAGGTAGAAATGTTAATAATATAAGGTAGGCTATGCAGATGACACTGTGCTTTTGGCTAACTCACAAGAGAAACTACAAGCACTGGTGAACAGGATACAGGAGAGTTGTGAGAGAAAAGGGCTAAAAACCAATGCCAGTAAAACAGAGGCTGTGGTGGTTACATAGAAAAAGCAGAGAGTGCGAGTGTGGATTCGGATTGGGGAAAGGCTTATTGGTCCGTCCAGTGTCCTGGGGCAGAACAAGACACTCACCGCCTTTCTGATGGTATCTTGCTGAGGCAGAGTGATGGTTTCAAAAGTATTTTACAACATGAAGCACATGTTGTTCTATGTTGCCAATTTCCAAACCATGAGCCAATACATTTAGAATGTGTGCAACCATGGGTTAGCAACTTCAGTTCATTTGCTTGTTGTAACTGTTTTCTCATCTTGTTGACATTGGCTGCATTAGATGCTTAAGTCTGTCCTCATATAGCAAATTTCTCACCCCTTATATCTTTTTTTTATGCCTCCATGGACTAGTGGGTAGCGTACCTTGCTACGAACCCGTGCCCCGGGTTTAAATCCCGACCTGGGCAGTCAGCGTGCCACTCACCCAGCTGCTCATCCTCCCTTTCGGGCTGGTCGATAAATGGGTACCTGGGGAAACCTGGGAAAGGTAAACTGGTAACCCGGATGTCACAGTGACCCTGTCCTGGGGTGATGGGTTCTTCCCACCAATGGCTCAAGGGCCAGTGCCACAGAGATGAGCACTGCGGCCACACTCAGCTGTAGCGTATGCCCCCATCTTTACTCTTTTGGTTGGTCCCAGCCAATTGGTAGTGTGGGCAACTGTTATGTAGTGCTGCCATCTTGCTTGACTAATCCCCCCCCCCTCCCCCCAAGCTTCACTTGGTCCTCCTTAGAGAGTTTCGCTGGAGTCCAGTTGATGGGCAATCATGAGGACAGCATGTGGGTAGTCTTGGGCCCTTCCAAACACTCAAATGAACTAAAGAAAAACTATTAAAAGGGACAAAAAACACCAACTTTAGGAAGTGTCAGTAAAGGAAATATTTGCAATATATTCCCTTATATCTCAAAGAATCACTTCACATACATACATGGATCATCCAAAGCCTTTTCTGATACTTTCATTGGAAACTGCATTCATCTTTCTTTGTGCAATTTCAGTGAGGACATGTCCAAAACATGACATGATCTGGTTAGACTGTTCAGAGACTAGAGAGAGTTGTGGTGTGGTGCTGGCCAGTGGCTGGCTGGCTGCGGCTGGTCAGTCTTAGGACTGTCTCAAACAGCCAGCCAGGTTACTTATCATGATGGAATATGATACAAGAATACTCCAACAAGTGTTTGAAACTAATGTAGAGAATATAGAGCCTTACATTCATATAATTATTTTCATTAATAATAATAAAAAAAATGGATTTAAATGAAAAAATCTGATTTAGCTAAATAAAAAAATAGTTATTTTTGATTAAAAAAAAATCAACAACCCTGCCTTTGGAGCATGATTAGTGAAGACGGAGGAAGTGAGAAGGAAATAGGCAGGAGAATATGTATAGCAAAGACGGCATTCAGAAATATGAGGAAACTGTTGAATAATTTGAGTATGAATATGGAGATGTGATTGAGATTACTAAAATGTTTTGTATGGCCAACTTTACTATATGGTTGCAAAACATGGACAATTAAAATAAATCCAAAGAAAAGGATAGAAGCAGCATAAATGTGGTTTTTGAGGAGAATGTTGAGAATTCCCTGGACAGATAGAGTAACAAACCAGGAAGTTCTGTGAAGAGCACCTGTAGATAGGCAATTAATGAAAAGTATAAGAAGGTGACAACTGAAGTTTCTGGGTCATGTGCTGAGAAGGAGAGGACTAGAAAGTGACTGCTTGCTTGGAAGAGTGGAAGGAAGAAGAGCAAGAGGACGTCAAGGAATTAAATTTATCGATAGCCTGCTACAAGGCATGGATGGAAGACACAGTGTGGCAGAAGTTGTGAGAATGGCTGATGATAGGGAGAGATGGAGGTCCATGATCACCATCACAAAACTGGCACCTCGGTAAAAAAAAAACAGTAAACCCAGCATAAGTCAAGATAATTTGGGGAAGACCAATCCGAGATAACCGAAAATCCTAGTTATCATAATTTAAAAATTCCATGCAGATGGTAGTTACTTTGTTCACCCCATACACTTACAATACGTTCGAGATATATGAAATTTGGCCTATATCAATCTGACTTAGGGAGGGTTTACTGTAATGAAGTTGGGATTTATTTCTGTTTATTGCATTTTGGCAGTAGGACAAAGGTCAGCTTAGCTTAGGTTAGATTTAGTAGGTAGGTCAGGTCTAGTTAGGTTAATGAGTTGTTGATTGTGGTCATTGTCAATTACCATTATCTAGTGTTAATAGGTCTGTTTCATTTTTGTTGTTTGGTAGTCAAAGTACTGTAGGTGGTTAGTTTGGTTGAACTGAGCTGGGTCATCACCTATCATACTATAATTTTTTTCCTGTTTCAGGTATTTGGCAACAGGCAAAATGCAACTCTGCAGCAGTGAAGAGCTGGGACCATCACAGCAGACAGTTAACAGAGTTATCTCCGAAACACTGGCAGCCTTCAACACGCCACACATCATGAGAAGATATCTTACATTCCCAACAGAGAATGAAGTGATGCAACAGAACAAAGCAGAATTTATGGAAATTGCAAACTTTCCGGGTTTGGTGGGTGTGATAGACTGCACTCACATAAGAATAACTGCACCAAAAGAGTTTCCAGACGAGTATATCAACCGGAAGGGATATCACAGCATCAATGTACATATTGTCTTCAATGCAAGATGTGAAGTCGTCAGCTGTTTGGCTAAGTGGCCAGGATCCGTACGTGATTCAGGGATCCTCAGTGAAAGTGGGCTTAAGCAGTGTTTTGACGCTGGTATAATCCCACGTGGATGCTCACTGCTAGGAGACCATGGGTATCCCTGTAAACCTTGGCTGCTGACACCTTATCTTAATCCCCAGCCAGGACCACAAGCAAATTACAATATGTAAGTTTACACACACTTGCTTGCTATGCAGAATCAACATAACTGTGGGAATGTTGCAAGGTAAAGCAGGGATAGTGTAACTGTGCACTCCATGACATGGGTATGATTTCATTATCTCATTAATATTTTGGGGGGTTGGGGAACAGGTAACTGCAAGTGTTGATTGAAACAGTTCAGTGTAGGATATATGCTTTGACCAGACAAAAGTGTCACTTAGAAATGTTTGAGTATCCTAATAACCTTACAATGTGGCTTCCATTTCTTTAATTACAGAGCACACTCAAAGACCAGGAATGTTGTGGAGAAGGGAATTGACCAGCTGAAACGAAGATTTCCAGTCCTCCACACTGAAATAAGGGTCAGTCCATCACTGAAGGTGTGCCAGATTGTCTATGTATGTGCAGTGCTGCACAACATTTGCAAGAGGTGCAATGTTCCTCTTGATGATGAGCATCTGGATAATCAAAATGCTGCCCCAGATCATGATGTTGGGGCAATAGCACCAGCAGCTTGGGGACAAGACAATGGACGAACCTTCAGGGACCACTTTACTGCAACTCACTTCAGGTACTTTGTTCATTTAATATTCACTGATGTCAGTAACTTTTTCACACTCAAACTTTTTCAGTTAATCAATTACCATGATCAAAGTTTTTCACCCTTGAAATGTATTGTCATTATACGCCATTTGTCTTCATTGTATCTTTATACCTACACCATCATGTCAAGCAAAAATTCCCATTATATTAATAATACATAAGAAGTTTTCATAATTTTTATATTTATTCAATAAATAACAAGTTTCTTACTATTATAAATGTTTTATCTTACAACATAACATTATATTATAAAATATTAATTACACTAATAATGGACTAATTATTGCACTTTGGTTTTATTGTTCTTACCCACATTATTTATTATAACTTCCCAAAATAAATTATTGTTTTCATCATTACAAATGAATGTCATGTCCCTGTTTTCTTTATCCAGACTGCAGTAATGTTCAAAAGACATTGAAGACAGAGCTTCCAGGTCGTCCCAGAACACTGATGCTTGGGCTCTTCTAGCGTTGCTCTCCCGGCAGCAACAAGGCCAGCACCATGGGACTTCTCAGCTGATGGCCCCAACGCAATGCAGGCAGGTGTCATCAGAGCTGTGACAGAGAGATAAAAATGTTGAGTGTCTTATTATGGCTATCTGTGATGTGTTAGTTAATAGATTCTGCACCTTTCTAGTCACAAATTTTGCTTGTCCCTCTTACCACTATTTGGTACTTGTCTGAATGTAAGGAAAAACTCTGACCCTACACTGAGTGCTTGAAATCTCGCATGCCTGCAATGCTCATCGATTGAAAGATGCCCACTTTTCCTTATTCTTACTCTAGCTTTCTTATTTGCACCCCTCACTCCACCTCCTCCTCCTTTTCTTCACCTTTGCCACTCTGCCACATCAGTCCCAACTCATCTCTCTCTTTGTCTCATGTCATTCATTAACTTTTGAATGCATTTCAGTATATCTGTATATATTTAATTCTCTTAAGATGATAATAGTGGTATGCATACTACAACACACAACAATGAAGATCTACAGTTGCACCCTTAAGAGGAGTTGCTTGAACAGCCATAACCACCAACGTTAGCAGAATGACATACAGCAGCAGAGAAAGGAATGATGAGGGAGAGAGAGAGAGAGAGAGAGAGAGAGAGAGAGAGAGAGAGAGAGAGAGAGAGAGAGAGAGAGAGAGAGAGAGAGAGAGAGAGAGGTCAGGTAGATTATAGTAACTATGATATGTGTCACTCCCCTTTTTTTCAATGTGCACCAGTCTCCCCCAATCCTTTGATGGTTGTCCAGCAAATGTTCTGTTATCCATCCCGAGCACTAGCAGGCTTTGCTTTGACTGCTTTTGACTGTGCTTTGAGTGGGTGTCAGGGATGGCTCTGTTGGTGGCCCGCCTCCTGGAATTAAATCATTTATGTATTAGGGTGTGTGATGTTACATTACTAACAGTGGTCACACCTAAGCTAACACATTCTGACAAATTTCCTGCCGACAAAATGCAGGGTATTGTGTAACTTACTGTGATTCCAGTTATGTATGATTATTCCAGGGTATGATTGGTATTATCAACATGGGAATATCTCATCCTTTACTCAACCAATTGCTCTTCTGTTGTCATACATTCATTAAACTAACATCTCAGACCTCCCAGAAAATTGTAGGAAAGAGTGTAAAGATCAAAACAAGTTTAGAACTAGCCATGAAATGTGTGTGGGAGACTGCATGGCCACAGGCGGCCAATGCAACAATGTGTGGAAACATTCTTATTGGGTTTTTATTGTGGTGAGTTGTGAGTTGTGCCTGCCACAGGACGCTGTGGGTTATTAAGCCACCTAAGGACGTGCGGGTTCCCACAAAAATATCATGTGTTTGTATTTGTTTGATCTTTTCACTGTTTCCCAGGGATTCCCAGGAGGTTTGAAAGTAATAGAATTCATGTATGACTTGTGAAAAGATTAAGTTGGGTAAGTAGGAGGAAATCTGCATGTTAATAATACCAAACTATTTATGCATCTGTGGGCCATCATCGCGGCTGTCCTGACGTACTAAAAGCTACTAAAATGAAAAAAAAACATATAGGTTCTACAAGGACTCTAACTGCTAATATGAACTTCAAGCGTGGGATTTTATAGCACAGCAGGGTCACCTGGTTGGCCCATCCATTTAACAGCACGACAAGAATATACAGTGGAAAAGGTCAGATGGGCAAAAAAACTGCTGGCAGCCTGCAAGTTGATATCCGGGAAAGCTGCAATGGTGGCTATACGGACTGGAAGGGTGTGCCATGAGCAGTGTTCGGTACTTGTGTTCAGTCTTGAAAATTATATGGCACATCAGATAAACGAGTGTGGAAACTATACGTATCAAAGTTTTTTCCTACTTATACTTTGTCCGGGTAATAGTGGTACAGTAGTGGCAGGTTGGGGAGCGCGTGGTGAGGTGAGGCACAGTCACTGGTCCTTTGATTATATTATTCCTGGGCTGCCTCCTCAACCTTGAAATATATAGAAATCAATGCATAGATGTAGTGTGTTTCACTCTACATTTTCCCAGCAGGTTCGATGGCACCCCGGCACCAAGTGGTCATTGCCGCGCTGTCTGTTCAGTGCCTGTCATAGGTTATGCAGGATGGCCAGTGGTGCCCTTGTTCTGTGGCAACTGCAGCTGGTGAGTTACAACTTTGTAAGTTCAAACAAACTCGGCTGACTTAATGAGTGTGACATGACTCTCACCCCAGACAAGCTATAGCTGTTCCATCGACTTACTTCACTTCACATGACTCCCTCCCCATCCAAGTTAGCTGTTCCATCAGTTTCCTCAGCATGATACAGCCCCTTCCCAGCCAAGCCAAGTTAGCTGTTCCATCAGTTTCCTCAGCATGATACAGCCCCCTCCCAGCCAAGCCAAGTTAGCTGTTCCATCAGTTACCTTAGCATGATACAGCCCCTTCCCA